>NW_008623585.1:2451-13049 GCF_000691845.1 Merops nubicus | reverse complement strand
GGGGGAAGCCCCGCCTCGCCTACCTGCACCGCTAAGCGGGGCTGATGTCCGAAATGTCTGAAAAATTGACAAGACAATGATAAATAGCGTAAATAGTTACTAATTTTAGAAACTTGGGTTAGGTATGACGATTCTCTTTCGACCACTAAAGCCCAGGAGACAAAGAGAAACTAACGCAGAACGTCCCGTTTCAACGAAGGCCACAAGATCGGCAGCCTCGGGAGGAACCGGCCTCGGCCGAAAAGCGGAATGGGGAAAGGGCAACAGGGGGGCATCGGACACCGGCTCCATTAGGGACCAAGAAGCCTCAGCCCCCGCCCCAAGGCACACGTGGGCTGACTTAAGCTGCACTAGCCAGTAACAAATTTGGTATTAATTACTAACCAGTAAGTGTAAAATTGGGTGGGTTTCAGCTAATCACGTAATGGTGCAAGTAAACCACAGTTTGTGTACAGAGCTGAGCTGGCTTTGTGGAATATCACCCAGCTCCTGGCTCTGTGCAAGCCTGTAATAAATACCTGGACCCTGTGTGTGGTTCAGCCCTTTACACACTGGGTAAAAAAAAAAAAAACTATCTGCGACAACACTTTTAACTGTAAAACACAGAAGGGTCATCGCCTCTTACTACAATAAAAACCTTTGTTTTATGCTTACACCGACTATGCTTTATGCTATATGCTGCACCAACACTCTGATCATTCTTGCAATATAACCCTCCCCTGTCCGCAGTGCCAATCCAAAATATTAGAAATAATGATTTCTTTAATTGAACTTGTGGAAGTTGTTTAAAAACAAATTTCAACATACTTCACAAGATCACTTTTTAAGCTTTTTGTTAAGCTTCTGAAGTACGTATTTTTTTGTTCTTGGGATTTTTTCTGTTTGGAGCGAAAACTAAAAAAAGCCCAAAACCATACTGTGAGAGGACTGGAACTAACAGAGCTTGGATTCCTAGATCTGTGCCATGCTATCACCTAACCTTACCTCCTCCCCTGCCTCACATCCCCCAGTCCTTACCATAAAACCATGGTATCCACCAGCACCTCACTTCTCAGCAGTACTCCTCCCTTAACTTCAGGTTTCCACTACATCAGACAAACAGCTAATCCTAAACACACAAAATTGTTACCTTATGCATGGTAAGTGTGTGGTTTACTTGGCCTTTTTTTGTGCCGGTAATGATGTATAATAAGATCGTAACTTTTAATTCAGTCAGGTTTTATTTCAGATGTTAACAGTAGTACTTATTAAAAAAAAGGAATCAAAGGTTGGTCACTTAAAAAAATAAATTAATAACTATGTATCAGCAGGCAAAGTCATGTCTTTTTTTTTCTTATTCTTCACTTTCTTCTTTGAGAATATGGCATACTTCAGAGCTGATCTTTTACAGATCCCCATCTTTATCCTCTTCATAGTTTTCTGCCTTCGCTTTTGGTCAGCTCTGCAGAGCAAGAAAGGGAACATACGGATTAGAATAAAATGGAGAATTCATTTCTGTGTTTACTGGTGTTTTAAATAATCCGTCCAAGGAAGTGTAAGAACTTAGAAGTACTGTCACAAAACGTACATGGAACATCCAATTGTTTGATTAACAGAGATTCAATCAAACATTTAATCTTCCTAAAACTGTTTGTCCACTTTACTGCCATTATTTTTCATTTATGTACTTATTCATCCTTTAAAAGGATGTAAAAAAATTAAGAAATGCCACTCACAAAGCACACACAGACTTTTATGCTCAATGCATAATGCATGAATATATAATAGAAAGGCTCGGAAGAAAGTACGTGAAGTTTAACAACACCATTAAGACTCCTGCAAATAATACAGGACCTAAATATAACTAGCAAGTGGATTTTTTCCTGTCTCTGACAAAGGACCTTCCTCATAACACAGATCATTGAATAATTTTAACAAAACATACATGTTTTTATTAGAAAAAGAAACCTAAGTTACCTTCTGCAATAAACCAGCAAAAAGAAATAACACATCTTTTATTATAGTAATGCAATATCAGGCTTACTGGCAAGGTGTTGTGGTGTGGGAGAGGCTGGGACAGGTACTGCGTTTGTGACCTGCCTTGCCACAGACAAAACAGCCAGCGTCAGTCTTCTCACACACATGGCTTTGAAGAGCACAGCACTTACAGTTGTTACAGTGGAACCAAGCTGCAAAATAAGTAGTGTGGTTTATGATCCCGAAAAGGTCTAGAATGATCATTCTGAGACTAAGCTTTAAAGACAGGCTGTATTACCAGGTTTTTGATTTTGTTTTAGTTGTACAGAGATGGATGTAGTTGGTTTCTGGTCCCTTACCACATTTCATATACCAGCCAGGTAATTCTTCATTAGATACACTGTGTAGCTATTTTAATATAACTGAATTATTTCACCAGCAGAACTACTGACGAACTATAAAAGATCACATATAGTGATCTTAACATGAAAAATACTCCAGATTTTAAAATGGATTTACAAATCGCTATTTCTGTATTAGTAACAAAAATGACTGCTTCAGCTATTTCAACACAGCTATAAATACAACTGCATTTGTGTATGAAACATAGTTTGATAATGTCCTCTCAAACATTTTAGTAAATTGCCTATTTGTTTACGAAATTCTAATGAAAAAGTTTACAAAATCAGGGAACAGTTATATGACAAATCAAGGTATTTACATTTTCCCAGAAAAATATAAATGTGATTTAGCATGACCTGAGAAGAATTTATTGCATTTCCACACAGTGCAAATATGCTCAAGTTATCAAACAGCAACTTGTGTGAAATTGTGATTTCTCCTTTATTCAATGTTTTCTGAGTGATTACATTTTATTTCTTTCACAGAGTATTTTCTCATCTGGTTTGTAATCTCAGATTCTTTGGACTATACCTTTAAACAATAAGTGTAGTTTTATTTTGAGAAGTATTTTTCTGTACTTACATGGCTTTACACATTTTTTGCAGAGAACACAGTGTTTCCATCGTCTACCATCCTACAAAAGATTAATAAATGCATTGCTTGTTATAAAAAAATACAGATTCTATTTTAAAACTGAACTACTGACGTACAGTCCCTGTTATTTACAGAAACAGGTCCTCTGTAGGAAGAACTTTAACTCAGAAACAACAGCCCTGAGAATCTGCAGCAAAACGGCTGTGTGTTGAAATCAGCAAGTTCTACAACTTCTGAAACAGGATAAGAAACGTGTCTGCCAACAGACCACTGGGGAATAAGGTACTGTCTAAGTGGCGAGTAGCAAGCTTTACCTGTCCTCTTTCCAACACTAAGGAACTGGGGAACGAGAAATTTAATTCCCAGTGGGTTATGAATGATGTCCTATGAAGCTAACAGGAAGTCTACAAAACTGAATTGTTTGAGGTTTCCCAAGGAAATCTCTAACAGAATAGGATTTTACTACAGCGAGCATGACAGAAGTTATTATTTGACTACTGCTAAAACTGCCACCCAGAAAGAAGTCACAACACTTACCTTTGAAGTACATGAATTGCAAATCTCACAGTGCTGGTTACCAGAACTAACATACCGCTGACATATAGTGCAAAACCTGCAAAAAAAATTTGAAATGTATTGGTCTGCTATTTGCTCACAAAGCAATACAAATTAACTTTATACAAGCTCAACAATAAATAGAAGGATTGCAAAATCACTTTGCTAAATCAAAGAAGATGATGGTTTTGATGCGGAAAATCACCACTTAGGCCCAGAGCCTCACCATATTTAGATACATTATGTTCTAACAGTAAAATTCAGATGCCTGAATTAAAATTAGCAACAATACCAGCAGCAAATTAATCCAAATCCATTCCTTTTTCCTTGACGCTTCTCTTAGTGTTCATTTTATTAACTGCTGTCTCAATCAAGCTGATTATCAGGCATTGCTGTAAATGTCTTTTGCAGGTGCACACAACTTCTCCTAGAGACAAGCTGAAGATCCTCATCGTTCCACACTGGAAAATGTAAACCTCTTTTTAGGTGCCCAGCTCTCCTACACACTGCTCACAGAACATGCAACCTCAGAGCAAGACTGAGAGATGTACCCCTGAGCCTGGCATCCGAAAGTTAGGTGTGACAACACTGAACAGCACCATCCCAAAGTCCTTAAGAGACTTGACGCCCTAATCAAGAACAAACAGACTCTTTCAGTTACTTGAGCATTAACACATCTTACCTATAACCCTCTTCCACAGGAAGCACAATCATACTTGGGGTGAGGTTCGTGAACATACGGACAGGGGACTGTCTACGACCTGTCTTGCCATGTTTATAAAGCGCATGATTATCATAGTCTACCTAGAAAAATAAAACCATAGAAAAGGAGTTTTAAACTGAATGCTAAGCACAGGCAGAACTATTTATATATTTATTATCTTCATATGTGCCTTAGGAAATTTTCATTTCATTTGTCCATAGAAGACTGTAACCCCAAGTCACGTTACAAATTCTACAGGAAGAATTTTTGTCTCATTTATTTTTAAATTTGTGCAACCGTAAGATCACGTCAGACTCAAGAAACTAAATGCCCAATACCAGAGTAATCCGAATTTGCTCCTCCCTTTTTGCTTTTTTGCATGGGTTATCCAAGATAACATTGCAGTTGCTTGACAGAAGAGCAACGCATTAAAAAAAAAATGGAATTATACCCTTGAGTCTGTTTGGCAGTAGAAGAGCTGTTTATGTTTATCTTAACCTATCTTAGAATAATTACGAAGTTGCAAGTCAAATCAGCACTGTTTTTTCCAGCACTGCCTTCCCAGTCTTGCCACAAAGATTCTCATCTCTGAACACTAGCAGTAATGCAGAGGCTAGCCTAGTATGAGCTTCCAATTTTCTTCCACAAATTTCTGCACTAAAAGACTTCCACTCCAATGGTGTTTCCTGAACCATTCTCCCGGAGAAAGTGGCTGCTCATGGCCTAGACAGGTGGACTCTTTGCTGGCTTAAAAACTGGCTCGATGCCCAAACCCAAAGAGTTGTGGTGGACAGAGTTAAATCCAGCTGGTGGCCAGTCACGAACAGTGTCCCTCAGGGTTCAGTTTTGGGGCCATTTCTGTTTTAGGTCTCTGTCAATGATCTGGACAAGGGGATCAAGGGCACCCTCAATGAGTCTGCAGACAATGACAAGTTAGGTGGCTATATTGATCTGCTTGAAGGTATGGAGGCTCTAGAGAGGGACCAGGACAGGCTGGAGCAATGGGCTGAGGTCAGCTGTATAAGTTTTAACAAGGCCAAGTGGCAGGTCTCGCACTTGGGTCACAACAACCCCAGGCAACGCTCCAGGCTTGGGGAAGAGTGGCTGGAAAGTGCCTGGTGGAAAAGGACCTGGGGGTGCTGGTGAACAGCCAGCAGGACATGAGCCAGCAGCGTGCCCAGGTGGCCAAGAAGGCCAATGGCATCCTGGCCTGTATCAAAAATAGCATAACCAGCAGGATGGGCACTGGTGAGGCCACACCTGAAATACTGTGTTCAGTTTTGGGCACCTCACTACAAGACAGACATTGAGGTGCTGGAGCTTGTCCAAAGGAAGGCAACAAAGCTGGTGAAGGGTCTACAGCATGAGTCTTATGAGGAGTGGCTGAGGGAGCTGGGCTTGTTTAACCTGGAGAACAGAAGGCTGATGGGAGACTTTATCACTCTCTACCACTATCTGAAAGGAGGCTGTAGCCAGGTGGGGATTTGTCTGTACTCACAAGTAACAAGCAATAGAAAAAGAGGAATTGGCCTCAAGTTGTGCCAGGGGAAGGTTAGGTTGGATAATAGGAAAAATTTCTTCCCTGAAAGGGTTGTCAAATACTGGAACAAGCTGCTCAGGGAGGTAGTGGAGACACCATCCCTGGAGTTATTAAGAAGACATGTAGATGTGGCACTTAGTGGCACTGTTTAGTGGTGACCTGGCAGTGCAGCGTTAACAGTCAGACTTGATGATTTTCAAAGCCTCTTCAAACAAAAACAGCTGTATGATTGTATGATTTCAAGATACAAATATGTGGTTCAGCACACCCACATCAAACTTTATGCAGTCGTTATGTAAGAAAATAAAACTTTATCATAATGAATACCCATGATCCAACTCTCAGAAGTCACTGACAAATGCATTCTTAAGCAACTTAGAGAATGGTTGCAGTACTGGAGAAGCTGATGCCAGATTATTGCTTTATCACTGACAACTTCATTTATACATAATTGTAAAAATTTCCACTGTCATAATTCTACCCTGGTTACACTAGTTTTAGATATGAAATATCTTAATTAATTTTTTTTTTTATGACCAAGGCTGGGCATTACCCACCAAGCTATCAACATTTCACCATCCAGGAAAAATGAAACACTCTTCAAGTTACCTCTCAGCTCTGCAATATGCACCTGTCAAAATTAGTGCCAATTCTGTCACACTGAAAACCTGGCAGAAGCAATGAGTTCATGGACAGATGAGTTAAAGGTACATCATAAGCTGTAGGAGCATGACAAAGTTATGAGAGGTATACAGACTAATACCAGTACAGAACCTGGGCTTCCCATGATGAGCACCACAGGTCTGCAGTACCTCCAAAGCAGTCAAAATTAAAGTCCAAGGCAGCAGCCCACCTACAGACCGGTGCCACCACTATAGCTGCTTTCGTTCATATTGCACACGACTGAAAGTATCACATAGCACTTGACTGAAATTTAGCAGATTCACCGGGTTCAGCCATACCTGGTAATCCATCATACTGAAGCTTGGGAAAAATTCAAGAATACGAGACTCAAAGAAGTACGGAAATATCCACACCATGGGCATCTCTTGGCTGTTACGACCTAGTCATGAAAAGAGTTAGATGTACATAAAGAAAAACAAGATACACGAAGCACAAAAAATTTACAGTAAACATTCTGAATACATAAACACGTATATGTTTGTCATGCTGGGTGTAAGAACTAGTTTATCTGGGTGACAGAAAGTTCTGTCATATTTTATATACATGGAGCTGTAAACTTCACTTAGCTAACAACTCTAGTCACCCACCTAGACTAGTAAGAAATGGTACTAGTTTTACACCTTATTCTTCTCTACCTTTAAATTCAATTTTAATTGCAAAGTAGACTTGTAAAAAGAATTGTAAACATTTTTAAGAGAGGTTTAGAGAATTAAGCATTATTAAACTAAAAGTATCCACAGAGTATATTACATATATCATAGTTAATCTTTAGAAATTATAACATGAGTGTGTGTCTCTTTAGCCTGGAGAAAAGGAGACTGAGGGGTGATCTCATCAATGTTTACAAATATGTAAAGGGTGAGTGTCAGGAAGATGGAATTAAGCTTTTATCAGTGATGACCTACGATAGGACAAGGGGTAATGGGTGCAAATTGGAGCATAGGAGGTTCAAGTTGAATATCAGGAAAAATTTTTTTACTGTGAGGGTGACGGAGCACTGGAACAGGCTGCCCAGAGAGGTTGTGGAGTCTCCTTCACTGGAGACATTCAAAACCCGCCTGGACGCCTTCCTGTGTGATGTACTCTGGGTGACCCTGCTCTGGCAGGGGGGGTGGACGAGATGATCTTTCGAGGTGCCTTCCAACCCCTATGATTCTATGATTCTATGATCACATTCATCTGAGTAGCAAGAATCAGACTTTTAAATAGGTACTTTCTCTTACAGTGATGCTACAGCTCAACTCCCCTATCTAATTGTAACACATACCTTCTTTTTCTGTCTCACTCCACATTGCCATCAGTTTTTTAAAACTAAAAGCCAGTGCTTCCACTAAACCTCCAAATGGGGGATCAGTTACCATAATGACTCTTTCACCATTGTCTTGATGCAAGAATTTTCTACAGGTTTCATGTGCAGCCTGTGAGAAATGGAGGTTAATTTCCACAAATACAGACTCAAGGAACGTAAAAAAACCACTGTCTGTCTTTGTCAATAAAATGATTATTCTAGAAATTTCAGCTTTGAAGATAAAAGTTATTTTCTCTTGAGGAGGTACATTTCTTCATGTGAAGCAGTGAAAAAAAGTGCCCTGCTCAGTTAGAAATAATCTATCACAGGCAGGTGCAGGTCAAGCTTCCTAAGACAGCTTTCTTCCCAAGGTTACTAAATTCAACTTGGAAAAAAGATGTTACTCATAGCAAGAAGGCAAAATTTAGGCCCAAAATGCATTTTACTCATGCCCTTTAACTTGAGTTTTATTCTGTAAAGCATTAACACAGTAATGGGGAAAAAATGCAGTCTGCTGATAACCAACTCAACCCATACTGTTTATAAAAATACACTGTGTTCAAATTTTAGCAATCCAATCTGGGCTCTATGATTAAAAGCAATGTAAAAAGCTGTGCATCCACTGCCATTCTGCAGCATTCTCTCATCTACTACTTAAATTCTGTTGCATTCTAAAAGCTCCTTTTTTAACACCAACATGCATTGAAAAGTCCTGCAGTTCAGCCTGTCACTACACGGCGATACAGCCTCACTACAGGTCGCGTCACCTCTGCACAGCTTGAAAAGAACACTGCAGTGGTTATAAGGCAGATGGAGCCTTTTAATTGAAAACAAAAAACTTACAGTAACAGATTAAAAGTATTCAAAGCTAATTCAGCCTCCCATTTCACTCTAGAAAATTCTTTTAAAAATTTTGAAGATCCCATTCAAAATTAGCCTGTAGCATAGGAAAAAAAAATTGAAAATTAATTACATAGTGTGAAAGATACTGCAATAAACATGTTTATGCAAATCAATGTTGGATTACTAATAATGGCAGAGGAAGAGCAAAGAGTGAGCATACTATTGGGATAAACGTTTGAAATTAATGTTTGGAATTGAATTACACAGTGACTCTCTGTACAGAACTACAGTAAACGTCCTACTGAAGCTGCAGGCTTCCCAACTCTAAATTAAGCACTTAAAAGAAACGAGAAATTCAACATTTTCTTTAACCATTACACTAATTCAGCCTCATTTTATGACAACAAGGTTAACCTTCCCACCTCACCTGACTGGGATAAAGCAGAAAAACCTCCTCTCCCCTCCCACCTCATGTACCAGTCAACAAGTCCAACGGCTTGAATGAACAAATTCCATTTGGCTTGTGAAGCCTGGAAATTAAACCATTAATTCTGTTGCAGCAACAGAAGAATAGTGCTAACGAATACTTACAGAAGGCAACAACTCACATCAAACTGTCATTTTAATAAAAGGAACAGTTACCAAGTGTGTAGGTAATATTAGTTAGTATAAATTTAGTTGGCAACTTTATCTTTGAATCAAGTGGGAGAGAGGCAGAAGCACTGTTATTCTTTGATTTCCAGTACTGTTGACCAGTTTTATCCCATGACAGCAGTTTTTTTAGTAGCCTAGCTGTGACTTTCTTACAAAATTCTCCATCAACAACATGTACTTATTTACAAAGCACTCAATAAATACTTGGCCTTACCTCTCCACCAAAAAAATAATGATTAAACATGTTGTAGTGGCAGAATTCATCCTCTGTGTAAAACTGTGAATACCTGTAAAATAAGTTTTAATAGTAGTAGAAAAATATAAACAGCTTCTTGACTGCCCTAAGTGGCGTTTAGAGTGAAAACAAAGCCTTAAGAAAAACACATCTTTGGGTTCTGATTACTAACAACATATACCAATATTGGGAATTATTAAGTATAATTATGTTTCTCATCAACTGGATATCATTTGTATACATTTGCAGGAACAGAGATGCAGAGACAGGAAAGGTAAAACAACAACCAATTTATCATCTAACACAGTAAGAACATAATCTTTGTCTATACTCTTCAGACAGATAAATGTTTGGTAAAACCTACCTGAAATCAATATCTAGCAGAAGGCTTCTAACCCTGAAATCTTCCTCTTGTGATACTTTTGACTGGATCATTTCATGAAGCCTGCAGTACAATTGGAGCAAAGAAATTTAACACATGATCATTGGCTTCAGAAATTATCTTGCAAGACAAGAATGCCTGGTACTTTACTAAACCTAAAAGCAGATAGAGAAAGCAGAGTAATCCGAATTTGGATGATTCCACTTGGCTAATATTCAAAGTTAGAAAAATATATTAGTCTTCAGAGATGAAAAGTCAGTGGAGCCTACTGGATCACCATCAACACAAAAACCCCAAATGTAAGCCAATAACCGTATTGTTACTTCTGTAAGAAACAAAGCAGGACATTTACACTGTGCCTGTGTCATTGTCTCCTGTATCTTACGAGATCAGAACAAGACCCCACTAGATGATAATCCCAACCAATTAAAGCATAGTGAGATGCTTTAGTGAGATTCTAGGAGAATCCTTAATTATTTAAATATTAGCAAGCTGCACAGTTTTGAGGCAGAAGTATTATTTGCAAGTGTAACAATTCTCACCAACATACCTGGGTGTTCCAACAGAGAGCACTCGCCTGAATCCTAAATCAATAATTAGATCCAACAGGAACTGGCAACTTCTGTCTGTAAATAAATACTGTGCATTTGTTTTTTTATTCTCCAGTGGATACAGAAGTTGACTGGGGGTTTGTAACTGGGCAGTGGAGATTCCGCACAGGAACTGGTGACCCGAGTGGTTTTCCCATTCGGCTGGCAATAG
>NW_008623585.1:0-2420 GCF_000691845.1 Merops nubicus | reverse complement strand
CATTCCTGGCAAAACCTCCTCTCTGGTAACGGCAACAGAATAAATTTCTTGTACCTTTAAACACAAAAGACAGCAGGGCATAAACTTTGAAAAAGCCTCTATAGAAGATATGGAGGGGAGATATGAAGGGGGTTTTGTATTTTTTTAGACATTTAAACAGGCAATGTACTTCAAGCTCAAACTCTGCTGCCTAGATGTGAATGAACCAACATGAAAAATATGCAAAGGATGCTTTGAAAAGCGTGTAATATGCTGGCCAAATATACTGAGAGTCCCTGTAAAATAACCAGATCACAGACTGAAGACTCTGTATCAACCACCAGCAAGCAGTCCTGTATGTTTATACACAGAACTTGGACATTCTTTTTCACCGTATTACCTTTGCTGCTTATCACAATGTTAAGCCTGTTACGGTTGCACGCTAAAATCAGGCATAATTTTTTGAACTGCAGATGCTACTGACCTGTTGTTAGCATGCTATGAGCACTAACATAAGAAGGCTATGCATACCAAACACACACACACACAAAAACCAACAAAAAAACAGTTCCTGGGTTGAAAATACCATGCTCTAATTAGATGTTTCATACCATTTTCCCACTGCAGTCAACCAGTCTGTCCTTTTCCAAATCCCTGTCATGTTTGTGTATCTTAAAAATCCTGAAATAGCATCTCTGCATTCCGAATACCCAAACATATTACTTTTTATTGCAAAAAATATACATAACAATACCTTTCCACATTCTGTCTGTGTGTAAAAGAGGGCTGATGATTTCTATTATATTTCTCACGTGCTGCAAGCCTAGTTTCTGACACCTGTAAAATTTACGTATATAAAAAGTTACAAAATGAACACGTATCTCTGTGTATTGTATATTAAATCTCAATATTAAACAAAAAGGCATCATCAAATATCTCATAGTTACTCTGCACAGAAGAATTATCCTATTCTTTGGATTGCTGTTTCAGAAGATCATGCCTAACTGCAGCACAGAGGCATGCTGCAAAAAACCACAAGTCTCTCACTGTGAATTTAAACTGCAAAAAATAAATAGAAGCATTTTGTTCTTCTACCACAAGTAATATTCGGGGAAAAACTCAAAGCCTGATCATGAGGAAGACAGAGAAAGGTATATTTTCCATTAATGCACGTCAGCAGTTCCACTCCCTCTGAAGAACTATGATCTGACCCTGAACAACTGATAACAACAGAAATGTTGCCCACGTCTTTTGTGTGTCATTATTTTGAAAGCACAACAGCTCCTCTCCGAATCTTCTACTTTGCTCCCACAAGACATACTTATGGCTTCACAGTTAACAGAGTTTCAAGACATATGCACAAAACTTATCCAACTGGTTTGTTTAAAGGGAAGACAGTAAAATTATACTGAACAAAAGACATGATACAAGTGGCATTCAGAATGAAATTTTACCAGGAATACTGTTTAAATCCACACAGCTGATTAAGGACCTAATTTTCCCTTTATACAATTGTTCAGTAGTAACCGGCACAGCAGTGAAGCAATTATGAACCCAACACTAAATTCCAGCCTGCCAACCTGCTGACAACAGTGACCACAACACAAAATACTCATCTAGGAAATGGAAAAATTAACACAAAATCCAGCTGACAAAAACTGCAGTAAGCTCTCTGTGAATACAAATAAATCCCAATGTTGTTACCCTACAATTATCTGATGAAAGTTCTTTAGGCAAAGAGAAATTGCAGCAGACATTCTGAGACTACTGAGCATCATGATGATCCGAACTGTCTCCTACTCTCTACATCCCATTGCTTGCCTGTATCCACCAGATTTTCTGTTTTAATTGTGAGAGATGAGGACATCTTGGCACCAGAACTATCCTATTTTCTTCAACACTAAATAGTATTGTCAAACTTCATAACCTGAATACCTAGCTGAACTTGAATACCTAGCTGTTTTGGCAATACAGTAATAAATGCCCATTTTGGTAAAAAGGTACACAGCGTTCCTTGAGAGTTATACTTTTAACACGTCCTCCTGGCAGGAGTAAGTGCTCCCCTAAACATAAACTATTAGACAAAGTTTACAAAACAGCAACTGTACAGGTTTCCAGAACAAAGTGTACTTTATTTTTTCAAAATTTTTGTTAAATGGAGGAAAAACATTCCCGGTGTTTACAATAGTCTTAAGTGGTACTCTCTTACCTTCTCATCTTCCCACTGGAAGAAGTTACAATCTCTTCTATCCCTACAAGCTGAACAAGCATAAAACCTTCTTCCCTCCCCTTTTCCTTGGCTGGTCTTTACAAACAGAAGAGCAGGACCTAAAGGACAAAGGTAATTAATTACACGACGAGACCCAGGACACCAACAGACCCATCTGAACGCCCCCACCGTCAGCTTCCCCAACACAGCGTCAGCAACGGCTGCTGCAAAA
>NW_008623584.1:318-1832 GCF_000691845.1 Merops nubicus | reverse complement strand
CCCCTCCTCAGTCAAAGAAAGAATTACAGGGTTTTCTAGGAATGGCTGCATGGTATCACCTTTGGATACCTCATTTCAGCCTGATTGCTAAAGCCCTGTATGCCGCTGTCAAAGGCCCCTAGGAATTCTTAGAATGGACCCCTGGGTGCCAGAAGAGTTTTGACTCTATAAAAACTGAACTGATGTGGGCTCCTGGTCTAGGACTGTCCAGTCTGGCAAAAACATTCACATTTTATGTTCATGAAAGACAACATGTGGCTTTAGGAGTCTTGACCTAAACCTTCGGAGACTGGAAACGACCAGTTGCATACTTCTCCAAGCAGCTTGACAAAGCGAGCAAAGGATGGCCATCATGCCTCCGAGCAATAGCTGCAACAGTGCTGTTAATTACAGAAGCATGAAAGCTAACCCTGGGCTAACCAATAACTGTTTTTGTGCCCCATGCTGTCTTAGCTGTCCTGGAGCAGTGTGGAAGTCACTGGCTGTCCCCAAGCAGACTGGCCTAATAGCAGGCATCCTTGATGGAGCAAGACGATGCAACTCTGAAGGTAACCTTGGTTCTGAACCCTGCCACTTTACTCCCTGTTAATGAAAATAACAAGTTGGAGCACGATTGTCTTCAGGTAATTGAGCAGGTGTATGCCAGCTGACCAGACTTGAAGGACGTGCCCCTGGAGAATCCTCATTGGAAGCTGTTTACAGATGGAAGCCATTTCTTTAGTAACAGACATTGGAGGGCAGGATATGCGGTTGTGACCTTAAAGGAAGAATCTCCCCAGCTACTTTTGTTCCTGCCTTTAAGCAGTCTTTGTGCAGAAGACAAGGTCTTCTCTGTGGAATCGTGCCTTGCGGAGCGTGTTGGACATGATTTGCTTAGCATGAACAATCAGTACAGGCCTTGGTTTTGGTCTAGAAAGTCCGTGAAGTGACCTTGAAGCAGGAGGAAAGCAAAACAATGAAAGATTGGGGGCTCCGTTGGCGGTTCGCCCAGACAAGAATGATAAACGTTGGCAAGGCTATGTTCAACAATCCTAAGAGTTACATAAAGGCTGGCAGAGCGCATGGACAGAGGATGGACAGAAACTTTAACGAATCTGTAGCTCAGCTTAGGCATGTGAACAGGCTTATTAACCTATGGGGTTTGGGGAGCTGCCTCTTGTCTACTATAAAAGGCTGTAATACTTTGCAATAAACAGATTTGACTGTAAACCCCTATGGAGTATGCGTCGTTTCTCCGGACCTCGACGTGACAACTGGCACCCGAACAGGGACTTCTGGAGCGACTCGGAAGGGATTTGAATGCAAGCTGCAAGTAGGGACTTTGAGGCAACTCGGAAGGGATTTGGAACGTGAGTTGCAGGGAGAGATCCTGGTGAGCTGAAAGACAGGACTTAAAAACAACTTTGGACTCTAGGATTTGCAAGGAGCCGGGAAGGCAGAGGAGCAGGCAGAAGCCATCCGCGGGCCCGGGATCAGTCCCTGGGCACTGGCAGGGGGAGTAATGAGGCTGGACA
>NW_008623584.1:0-212 GCF_000691845.1 Merops nubicus | reverse complement strand
ACATCTGAGGCTGAAAAGGCTTAAAGTACGAACCCCTTCTCAGCCAGCCCTGCTGTTCCTCCCTGTCCATCAGAGGATGAGAAGCAGGCAGGGGGTTACGGGTGCTATGGAGTGTGCGTCGTTTCTCCAGACCTCGACGCGACACTGACGTGCTCTCGAGCTTTCTGAAGGTAAGCAAGCTAATGTATTGTCACGAACCAAGGGATGGAAAT
>NW_008623583.1:0-2593 GCF_000691845.1 Merops nubicus | reverse complement strand
GGGCCAAGTACACGGTGCTCGGATGGGGATTTTTTGGGAGGCGATGTCATGGGGCCCATTTTTTTTTGGGATGGGGGGTGCTTCTAGGACCCTTCTTTTAGACGGGGGGGCCTTCTGGATCCCCTTGTTAAAAACGACAGAGTCTGGCTCTGTATAATAAGCAAATAATTATTTTATTACTCTTGTACCAGAACTCCTGCAGCACAACCCTGTTTAACAGCCGCTTTTTGGGTTGGTTTTTCTTTTTTTTCCCCTTCTTTTACTTTCCTCCCCCCACTCTAGAAGGGCTAAAGCCAGAGCTGCACTTCTCTTATTCTTTAGTATTTCAAAGCTCTGCTTTCCTGCTGGTGTCCGTAGTACTACATTGGGAGTTAACCTGTGTGAAAAGTGAGATACATTGAGGATTAGGAACTTACAATGAAAAACAGAATTGGAAACAATTTATGATTTTAGTAAAAAAATAACCTAATAACATAGGGTGGGTATTTTTGTTTGTTGTTTTGTTTTGTTGTTTTTTTGGGGGTTGTTTTGTTTTTTTCTTTTCATTTTTGCTGGAGTGGAATTCTGCTCTTTGTCTAGAGGTGTTTACACAGGGATGCTGGAGAGCTGTTTGCAGATCAGACCCATTGTGTTGGCGAACCTACCCCACCCTGAGAGAGACTGGGCCCTTCCTTTGTTTTTGGTAAAAATCAGTAGCTCCTGTAAGAACCTGGCTGAAGAAGCCATCAATGGTAGTTAAGTCTCCTATCTCTGGGAGACAGGACTGTCACCCTTGAGCCAATGACACTGTGACACTGCACCCACCAGACACTGCACCCTCCAGTCCCTTCTGGGAATTAAGTGTTGTTTTTTTTCTCTTTTTATATATAACCTTTTAAAGCAGACTTGGTTGTGTCTATAACTTTTGCACGTGTCTATTCACAAGTGTCTTTATTTTATAGGTTTTGGATTGCACCTTGGTAATATGACTTTTAAAAGGGATTGTTTATTTGGAGTTTTTCTTTATAACTTTAACACATGGATATCCATGCCGAGGGTGCCCCCCCAAAACCCTCCTGGCTGCGGCTTTGCCCCTTCCTCAGTCCCCCACAGCCCCCAAAACCCGGCGCCGCGGGGGGGAGAAGGAGGGGCGGCTCGGAAGGGGGGTTAGGAGACGGGGGTCAGGAGACAGGGGGGAGTCAGCCAGGCCCCCCGAAGGCTCCCCCCATAGGCAGAGGCAGCTCGTGGCCCCGCGCTGGATGTAATTTTTTTTTTGTAGGGGCCCCGAAATTCTCCTTGACATCCCCAAGAACTTTGGGGGGGGTCCCTGAATTCTGCCGGGACCCCCCAGGGTGTAACTGACGTGCGGAAACAGACTCTATAACCCAAAGGTTCTACAGTAGGTGTGTTTATTGCATGCAGATGCACGGGGGATCGCTCCACCACAAACGTGCATGCCCGAAGTGGCAAACGATCTCATATTTACACAGTAAAACACTACATATTCAAATAACGTCGATACATATTCATTACCTAACCCCGCCTACCTCTGCTTCATATTATAATTAGCTTATCAGTCCTTCTGCACTTGCGCAGATCCTCCTGGTAATTGCGGGCAGGGGTCTTCGAGATGTGGGCGGTGGTCTCTGGGAGGAAGGCCGTGGGTCCTCCTCGTAATGTACTTTTCACCTCTTGCCTGGAATGTGGTGATTTGGCAAGTTTTGCAGAATTGTGCCAGTCCTGGTCAGCTCTTGTCCTTGGTGAACATCTGTTCTTCCCTACTAGCTATTCTTTTACTGATCAGTTTGTGATATATGGTACTTTGTATCTGTCCCCTACATATGTCAGTCTTTATCTGTTTCAGCCTCCTTGGTTAGTAAATTCATAGTCCCTTTGTTAGAGTGTCAAGGCCCATCCTGTTTGCTATTTCCTGTTAGCAATTTAGCTTCTTTTTCTTCAAGCATTTCACATTGCTTAGTGTAATGATTTCTTCTATTTTATTTCTTATGTTAATAACCTATTTCTATTCCTTATATCAATAATTATTTCTATCACTTATATCATTCCCCCCTTTTCTACTAGATTAAGTAAATTCTTTTACTTGAATAGTTTTCCTTAGTGAGATAACGCATCATACATAATAGTCTTTTAAATATTCTCCAAACTCATAGATAGAGCATGATGATTAGTATTAATGAAATATCTAAACTAATCATTAGAATAGAATTCTTGTGGCAGAATATGACCATTCAAAAGAGTGTTATATCAATTATGGTTTTCATTCTGTTCAACTCTTTTTAGAATTTTCTTAATTCCATTTTCTTAAATCTTTAATATTAAGCAAGTTTCTGTTGACTAATTTTCTATAATCTGTTTCCTCTTATTACAATCAGTTTTATTTCATTTAATTTGAGTCATTATTTTTTTTTTCTAGCTTCTATTATTTGCTCATTTCTTTTTCTTTCACAAATCAATCTTGTTTCTTTAAAGGGGTCTTTTTATCATTTTGTTTCTTTAACGTCAAGAGTTTTTGTGCTGTTCTGGATGTAGCCAATTTTGGTTCCACAGGCATTGTTATCAGTTGCACGCTTTGGACCACGGTAGTTATTAATTG
>NW_008623582.1:0-3143 GCF_000691845.1 Merops nubicus | reverse complement strand
GTCAGAAGTGGGATATGAGGGTTTCTCAGAACCCTAGACCATGCTCTTAATTGGCTAATTTTTAAATTAATAAACTAGACCAGAAGCAAAATGAGTACCATCGATGGCGAATTGGAAGCGCAAGAGGCCATGGTTCAGCAAGCTGTGTCACAGGAGGCCACTAGTGCAGACATTACTGAGGCTTCCATGAGCCCGAATACTACCACCATGGGTGACACCGCTTCCAGGAGCCCAGCTATTACCACTGTGGGCAACACAGCAGACACTGTCAGTGCAGAGGCTGTGAGTGACGTGCCAATCTTTGTGGGTGAAGCCATATGAAAAACGATAGAGGTAATAATAAATATTAATGAGGCACACCAGGATATTGTGGTATTGCATCAGGAAATTAGTTTTGCAAGTAGATAATGATGTGTTGACAAAGCAACTAAAGCAAAGGAGTGCTCCCCCTCCTGATGAGGTGGACACACCTGTAGGTGATCAGCCCCAGTCTGACATGGGTTCAGCTGTCAGTGAAGAGATGCCAGTGCTTGAACCCATATTGGAACCATCAGCCCCTGTTCAACCTGCTCAAGCTGTTCAACCAAAACAGCAGGCTCCTGCTCAGTCAAAGCAACAGGCTTCTAAGCTGTCAAAACCACAGACCCGCACTCAGACAAGACGACATATACAAAGTGACATAGAGCCCCCTTCTTCGGAAGATTCAGAGGAAGAAGAGATAGGGCTGGAAGAGGTACCAGAGGGAGTAGAATATAAACAGCTGCACCCAATTACAATGACAGTTACCTCTCAAAGAGAGGGTGCCACACAGAAATCTAGAGTCTAGGGAGAAACCCTATTCCTCTCTGGATCTGGCAAAAATTAGAAAACAATATAGCCAACTTTCATCTGAAACGGAAGCAGAATATATAATATGAGTCTCCCTTTCTGGAGGTGATGACATCTTGTTGACCAAACAGGAAGCTAGGAGACATTGGGGACCTGAGATTATCATGTTGACTGGGAACCGAGATCATCCCTGGTCTCCGATTCAGAGGGCAGCCTATTGTGTTGGTGCAACATACCATATGTATAGGGGAGAAGCAAATGTTCTAAGGAAAGACCACACTAATGTTACAGAAAATGTCCATAGGGCTGCTGTGTTACAAATGATTTATGACCATCAATTGGAACAGGAGCATAATAGTCCTATGACTCATGAGATAGCTGAGGAAAGATTGGTCCCTCTAATCAGAGTCCTTCCCCAGTCACTCAAAACAACAATGACATTACTGCAAGAAAGGCTTAGGACAGGTGGAGGACCAGCAAACACCTGGTCTGATTTAACTATAGACTTGTTGGCTCATAGTAAGGAGTATGGGGAGGAAGAAAATCTTGTTACACCTAAACAGGTGCACAGGTTTTCATATGCTGAGTCAACTGCTAGGTCACCTCGGCAATTTCCTTCTCCTAATCAGCAAAGGAAATCATGGGGTGAATGGCCTGTGGAGAATAAAAACAGTCAAAATAAAAAAACAAATAGCCCGCCTGGTAATCAGTGTTCCAAGAGAACACCTACCCCACCATCACCTGGTAAGAAATCATTCACTAAGCTTAAGGAGGAAGTCAGACATACAAGAGTCCCGAACTATTTACTGGCTAAATACCATGAACATGACTGCTTAGAAACATTGCTAATAGCCTGGGGGGGAAAAAACCTCAAAATAATCAGTCTGAGAGACCTAAGTCAGGGTCCAATCCTCGAGGAGGGTCGGCTGAGGGGGCCAATAACTTGGGAAACTAGGAGGCCCTCCTCCTGCTAAAGAGACAAGGTTTGATCAATGGCGGAGGAGGGAACAGATACAAGATCCTAGTATTAAGAACAATTATAGTGACTTGTAGATAATTGATTTTCCAAAAGACTGGCAAAATGTGCTTAGTTTTTAAATGAGAATGGAGACGTGGAACTTACCTGTGCTGTTGGGCCAAACCGTTACTGAGTAACTTTTACAGTAGACACAGGAGCACAAATTTCCACACTAAAGGCTGACAAAGCTGAACAGTGTGGTATTACTTTGTCTTCAAAACCCATATATATAAGTGAAGCATTTGGCAATTTTGTATTACAACAGACAGCTAAGGTCATTTTACATCTGCTGTGAGAAGAACAATCCATTTATGTCAAGATGGTCGTGGACAAAATTCCTTATACTTTACTAGGGATAGATGTCCTCAAGGGCCAAGCATGGCGAGATGAAAAAGATGAGTCTCCACAGTAAGGATGTGGAGAGAGAGAAATGGGAACCTGTCCCCTCAAATAAGTGTTACTTCTGAGAATGACCAGATGGTGTAGAACCTTATTTTACAGACCCAGTGCGGAGCCGCAAAGAGCGTAAGGACAAAGTGTGAAGAATCTCAGTTTCTACATAATGATGGACACTGGGCTTCCTTACTGTGGAGACATGATGATGATAGCAATGTCAGAAGTGCCTGCACAAGGAGGACGTGTGCTGAATCTGACTTGGTGTACATGGGTTGTGGTTTGAGGCTTGGAATGGGGGTGTGACATTCCAGAACCTGGGAGGACCCCAGGTGGGGGTGAACCATTGTATTCCCTCCCCTTCCGACACACACTCTGATAAGAGGCAGGAAGTGGGTACTAACTTCACTCCTGCCCTGCAGCTCTGAGGTGGAGGTTGTGCTTTCACTCTGTGGGACCTTGGAACTATTTCTGAGGGTTTTGTATATTTTGCTTATTTTTTGTCTTTCTCCTAATCTTTGTATATATTTTTTTCCTTACCTCCCTTTTTCATTTTCTGTTCCTTGTTAAACAATATACTTAATATTTTTTTTCAAAGTCTCTCTCTCTCTCTCTCTCTCTCTCTCTCTCTCTCGTTTTTTGGGGGGGGGGGAAGGGGAGTACATAGTTCTGTTCCGTGTGGGTCCTGCCCTGAACCCCTTTTTACACGGAACCAGAACAACATCAATGGGCAGCATGTGCCTAACAGTTCCCATTCACAAAAGCTGAGAGAGCTGGCAAATGTTATTGCTAAGCCACTCTACATCATCTTTGAAAGGTCATGGAAAACAGGAGATGTGTCCGAGTCTCCTTACCTCCTGAGGGTTGGAGGAAAGATAATGTCACTCCAGTCTTCAAAAAGGGC
>NW_008623581.1:31579-64819 GCF_000691845.1 Merops nubicus | reverse complement strand
CATTTTATGGTCGTGGAGAGGGAGGAAAAATCCCAAACCAGGTAAGTTCTGAGCTCATCTTCTTTTTGTGTGCGTGTGTGTTTTACTACCTCCTTTTACACTGCCCGCCCCCCAGCCCTGGCATCTCCGATGCTGTTCCCAGCACCGTGTGTTCCCCAGTGGGGCCGCGCCGCCTTTCCCTGGCATTGCTGAAAAACGGGGCGGGGGGGGAGGAGGGTGGAGGGAACTCAGATTCCCCCAAATCGGAGGAAAAACCGCAGAGTTGAGTATCCCACCCATCGGGCAAGTGCATCCCCGCCGCGGCGGCAGCTCCGCGGCCGCGCTGAGCATCCAGCAGCCGCCGGCAAACTCCCGCAACTCCAAGATGCTCCGGGCGCCGCAACAGCGCGGTCCTGAACGGCGGGCACGGCAGGGAGGCCCGCTCCGCGCAGGCAGCCCTGTCCCGTTCGGCTTCTGCACTGTCTGACAGCGGGAAAAAGAGATGGGCGGTTGCTGTCGTTAAGTGCTGCTGAGCCCCGGGCTTCCTGGGGAAACAAATCTTTTGCGAAGTCGAATAAGCGAGGTCTGGTTTAGGATGTTTTGGCGGCTCTGGTTTGCTGCGTCGTGCAGCTTCTGTGTTTTGGTATCCCCGTTCCTCCCCTCTTCCAGGGAAAGGAGGGATTGGAGTCAAACTGGCTCTCGGTTTTGGCTGCGTGCAGTTGGTCCAGGTTTCTTTTCGAAGTCACATCACAAGTATGCGTCTTAAAAATTGTCCGTTGGACAGTCTGATGATTTAATTCAACTTCTAAACTATTGTTCTGGACTATTTCCCTCTTATTGTATGTACAAGAAGTGTGTATTTCAAACTTTGTAAGAACTTTGTGGTCCAGGAGAGCTTCATTTCAAGGTGGCTTTTTTATTTGTTTCGGTATTCATTCCTATTGGTGAAGTACAGTTCAGATCTTTACTGGAACAGTGCTATGGTGTTAGTGCAAGATACTACAAGGATTTTTGTCTTGGTGCATAACATCAGAAGGTTTTTTTCCACTTCTATTATTACATGATCTCAGCGAGTGCTTGAGGGCCATAGACATCTAATTTTGTGCTGGCTGGCGGAAATCTGTGTGCATGGAGGGTCCTGCGTGCCTCAAACCTGTCAGCATCTTTTGGTGCCTTTTAAAGTTAATCTGCTCCAAAGCCCGACTTGGAGGTGGTTTTGGGAATAGGAAGAAAGTGTGCAGCTGAGCTGATTTTTTTTTTTTTTCCCCCTTTCCTTCTACTGCATATTTGTTTCTGTGCTTCTCTTGTGTAACTGGGACTGTGTGTCCTCTGGCAGACTCTTCCTGGAATCACAGCGCTGGAGGACGGGTGACATGAGTGCAGTGGGGACAATGAAACTCCCTGTTTGGTTTGATCAAAGTGTTCGTAAACACCAAGGCAGTGGTTGGGGTGTCCCTAAGCTATGTACAGCCGCCATGCTCTGAGTGGGATAAACATGCGGCATCCACACCTCCTCCTTCCTTTTATTTTAGCTGTGCTTTTTCCTTCCTTCCTTCCTTCCTTCCTCTGTTACTGACTGAAAGGAGAAGAACAACAGTGTGTGCAGGAGTTACCTTTGTTTGGTTGGTCTTTTTTTAACATTTTTATTTCCTGTAATGCCATTTTCCCGTTTTATTTTACAAGGGAGGGAACGAGTAATCTAATAGAGGGTTTCCCATCTTGGCTGTAAAAGGAGAAGTTTTATAGCAGTGATTTTGTTAGCTATGAAGAGGAGGCACTGGAAATGAAGTGATAATTTGAAAGTGTAGCCTGGGAATTGTTCTGGGAAATATTGATAAAGAAGCTGGGGAGAACAAGCAGGGAATCCATGGCCAGGCATTTTGTATTTAAGTAATGCAGTTTTTGTCACCTACCTCTTTTTGATTCTGCTTTCATCTTTATGTGTATGTATCTTTACAAGTATGTTATTGGTATTTAGGCTAGTTTTGTTATTTTTTCCATGTTTCATACATTACTCAAATTTAGAAAGACTTGTGACAATGTATGCAGTTTTTTTTTCAAGCTATATTATACTACTAAGCAGATTAAAAGCCTACCTCGGAAATCTACGCTATTATGTTAAGATTAAATTTTGCCTTGCAACAACAGAAATATCAACACGTAAAAATGGACCAAAAGCTGCAAATCACTCAGTAGATGAGGGATGGCTGTGAAAAAGCACAGATGAGCTAAGGGGCCCTTCCTCTTGAGTAATTTGAGTCCTGATCCTGCAAAGACTGAGGTACAATGTATGCATTTACTGTGATGTAAGAAGTCCCCGAGATGCCAGTTGCTGGAAGCACTATCCCAGGAGGGCAGCACTAAGTATTTCCTGTGGTCTTTTATTTTTTTCCCAATTTCTTACTCATGTCTAGTGCCTGAAAGGGGACTCGGGGTTAGATGGTCTTGTGGTTATGATCTGTGCCGTTGTCTTGTATATTACTCTTGTTCTTAATCAAAATTAGTTTGATGCCATTGATTGGCTTCTTAGTAAAGCCAGAAACAGTATCTTTGTGAGTTGGCTTTATCAGCATCATCTGTGCCCTGCCCTGTATTGAATCCCGGAACAGTTACAGAAGGAGATTCAGGCTGCTCTGGGAAGCTGGGATGTCTCCCAACCTTGTGTTTGAGGGGACCCAAAGACTGGTGAGATGAGGGCAACTGGGAAGAGCCAGAGCTGGGACAGACGCTGTCTCTTAAGCTTCACTTTATTCTCTGCTCCAGAGCAGAACTGTGAGAAAACAGTGATTTTTGTAGCCTGGAGCTGGGGTCTGGTGAGGCAACTGGAGTTACTGAAGTGGCACGTGGATGGATGAAGAGGGCTCTTCAGGGGGAACTGAGCAGCTGCTTCCCAAAGAGGCATGGGGAGGGAAGGTGACAACTGGGAGTGGGAGAGAGGTGTCTGCAATCAAAATGAACCTTTGTTTTTCATGTCCCTATTAAACAGCTTTCCTCTGCAGATCTAGGCTGTGTGCTCCTCTTCTTCCGAGGCCCAGCCTTCAGGTGGTAGGTGTTCCTTGCAGCCTGAGCTGGAGTGTTGGGGCTCTCTAATACAACCTGTAGAGTTCCTGATTTTAGCTCTGGAGCTGCCCTTGTTTGGTTCTCACTGTGACAGCCAAGCTGGCATCTATCAGTTGGCAAATTGAGGTGCTTGCTCTGAGTTTTGTGGCATGTCCCAGGCAGATGTAGCTGCAGCTGTTTGGTTGGTTTTGGTGTGTGTGTTTGTTTTTTGTGGGTGGGGTATGAGGCTATTGGCACTTTCTTATTTTTACATAAAACACAACCAAAACAAGAAATTATAGCAGTTGAGAGTTAGACAAATTCTTTTTCTAATTAAGGCACATTGCCTTTTTTTTTTTCCTTTGGACAGGACCAACAGTTTGGGTGTAAGCTTTGCTCTTGATGAGTGCAGAAAGAGGAGTGAGGAATATGCTAGGAGCTAGTTGGTGTGTCTTGCCAAATAACTGCCCAGGCAGCACAAAAGTCTGAGAGATTCATTGCATTAGCACAGCTGGCGTGGCAGGAGCACCGAGGGTGGCACAGGGTGGGCACACCTCCCGGTGATGAGGCTGTTTAAACCAGGAAGCTCACGTGGATGCTTGCAAGACTTCACAGCAGGTGATTTAGGAGACGACAAAATCATCTTCTGCATTACAGACAGATTTCTGACACCAAAACCATGAACCCTTGGGGCAGAGACACTCAGCAATAGCCTTGCTTTGGCTGGAGGTGATGAGATGACCTAAGGCAATGTTTTGATTGACTCTCCAGTTTCTGTAATTTTGTTTTGCAGCAAGTCATTTAGCTTCCTGCTCCACCAGTGATTCTGTCAATAACCAACTAAATCATCATTTTATTTTTAATGGCTCTCTTACAACATCAGACAATTGATCTGTCATGTTTGTCATGTAATCCTGGTGCCTCTTGGTCAGCCTGTGCTTAAATCATGAATTTAAACTGGGAGGGGGTTGAGTCGAATATTCCTTGGGTGCTAACAGGCTGAATTAATTAGGGCAGAACAGGGATGAACTTGTCCCTTAAAATTATTGTCGGTATTTAAACAGAGTGAAGATCACATTAAAATCTGTTGCTGTTACAGCAGTTTCATAACAAATCTGTGCTTTTAAACATTGGCTGTGAATAGGGAATTAGTGAGATTTGTGTTATAATGCCATTTTATTTCACCTGGTGTAGACAAAAATCATTACAGAGCTTTGTTGCATTTAGCTGGGCATGGATATTTAGGTTGTGAACTGCTTGAGATTGAACTGCTATTTGTC
Organism: Merops nubicus; assembly: GCF_000691845.1. Lineage (NCBI taxonomy): Eukaryota > Metazoa > Chordata > Aves > Coraciiformes > Meropidae > Merops > Merops nubicus. The sequence goes on along the minus strand of NW_008623581.1, from coordinate 60,521 downwards.
ATCTCTCCTCTGCTGCAGCGACTGCTCTTGCTATGCTGGGCTTCTCTCTGTGTGCAGAGGTGCACTCTTCCCTCATAGACTTAGGTAAAATTTAAAGCACATGTTTAAGCCAACTTAGCTATCAGTTTCCTGAGATAATTAAGGAATACTTGTGCAGAGAAGAAAACCTCCTATAAGGTCTTTTCTCAGTATAGAGGGCACTCCTTGGAAATCTGCTACTGTCCTTTTAAAGATCACAGGATGCCCTGTTTGTTTTCTTTCCTTTTAGGAAAAATGTTTTCTTTTATGTATGGCTGAGCTAAAAAGTTAACTGGAACCTTTAAGTGTCTGAATAGTGTTTTGTTTTAGACCTTGAAAAGAGTAATGGGAAAGGGAAGAGGGAAGAGGAAGGGAAGGAAAGGCAAGGCTGTGCTGGCGTGAAAAAAAAGATGAGCTTGCACATCATTTCTCAAAAGACTGTATCCTGCAGCGTGAGTTGTAAAGAAGGAGGAAAAAAAAGGCAGTAGAGATGCCAAAGTGTACTGAAGTCAAACAGTGTTTGGTAACTCTGTCCTGCTAAAGATGCTCTCCACAGAGAGAGGATCTTAATGCAGGGCTCCAGCAGCCTGACCTGGTGCTGCACTGTGCTGCTGCTTGTCTGTAATGAAGGTACCAAAAACTACACTCTGCTTTTTTGATTAAGCAAAAAGTCTGTTACTTGCCACCAATGTGCAGCAGCATCCCAGAAGGCCAGTCAAATCCTGGGCTGCATCAAAAGAGGCATGGCCAGCAGATAGAGAGAGGTGATCCTGCCGGTCTACTCTACCCTGGTGAGACCTCACCTGGAGTCCTGTGTCCAGCTCTGGAGCCCCCAGCACAAGAAGGACGTGGAGCTGTTGGAGCGTGTCCAGCGGAGAGACACAAAAATGGTCAGAGGGCTGGAGCAGCTCTCCTGTGAGGACAGGCTGAGGGAGCTGGGGTTGTTCAGCCTGGAGAAGAGGAGGCTCCGGGGGGACCTTACGGCAGCCTTCCAGTACCTGAAGAGGACCTACAGGAAAGCTGGGGAAGGACTGTTTACAAGGGCATGTAGCGACAGGATGAGCGGCAATGGTTCTAAACACGAGCAGGGTAGACTTATATTAAACATTAGGAAGTAGCTCTTTATTATAAGCGCAGTGAAACACTGGACTAGGTTGCCCAGAGAGGTGGTGGAGGCCCCATCCCTGGAAACATTCAAGATCAGGATGGATGAAGCTTTAAGTAGCTTGGTCTAGTTGGAGATGTCCCTGCTTATTGCAGGTGGGGTGGACTAGATGACCTTTGGAGGTACCTCCCCGCCCAGATATTCTATGATTCTGTGATTTGTGTATTTAAAGAGAGGGTATTTCTTGATATAAATTCAGCCTTTTATTTGGAAGAGGCAGTCACCATGGAAGTACCATCCTGTCAGCTGCTGCTGAGCCTTGATGTCAATTTGTTTGGAACAGTGAAGAAAGCAAATCTGATTGTGTATGAGACTCTCAGCTGGTGCAGTTGCTTGTGCTTTCCAGAGTGTTTTGGTGTTAGCCCCTCATGTCACAAAAAAGAGCTTTTATTGCTTCAGAAGGAAGAAGCTTGCCTGGCTGTGGAAGTATGGGATCCTTCTCCAGAGTAATCAAGTGGTTAGAATAGAATAGTTTCAGTTGGAAGGGACCTACAATGATCCTTAGTCCAATTGCCCGACTGCTTCAGGACTGTCCAGAAGTTAAAGCAGATTATTAAGGGCACTGCCCAAACACTGACAGGCTTGGGGCATCAGCCACCTCTCTAGGCAGGTCCATTGTTTGACCACCTTCTTGGTAAAGAAATTCTCCTCATGCCCAGTCTGAACCTCCCTTGGCACAGCTCTGAGCCGTTCCTGCATGTCCTGTTGTTGGATACCTGGGAGAACAGCTCAGCACCTCCGTCTCCACTTCACCTCCTTGGCAAGCTGTAGAGAGCAGCGAGGTTGCCTGTTATCTACCTCTTCCCCGAACAAGACAAGCCCAAAGTCCTTAGCTGCTTATCATGGGACATGCCTTCCAGCCCTGTCACCAGCTTTGTTGCCCTCTGACAAATCTGTACAGGGTTGCATGGGATGTTTTACCTGAGGTGTCACCACTGAGACAATACTAGCTTGAGGGGAACTGCTGGCATGCTTGCTCCCATCTGCTTTCTGTCTGCCTGTTTTCCATCTGCCTAAGCTTCTCCTTGCTCCAGCACAGCCACCCAACCTCCCCTTCTTCCACTGCTTTTCTTCTATCCAGTGCTGTTCAGCAGTAACTTCTGAGAGCTTGGATACTCCACAACTACAAATGAATCTGGAGAATGCTGCGAATGGGCGTAAACAGAGATTCTCATCTGACGATGTGATGCCAGTAGGGAAAAGGTTGCTGAAGATGTGGGGTAGAAAGAAGAATGTGTGTCTCATTAGTACATCTGCCCACCTGTGCTCTGCCCTGCAGCAGATGAAATTTAAGACACGGGAGCTTTTCAAGCCCTCCTGTCTTTCGTTACTCTTTTGCTCCAAATACCCATTTGTCCACAGATGCAAAAGTGGCTGGAGATCTAGAAAAATCTGTGCTCCAGAAAAGTCCCAGATCTTTGTTCAGGATGGCGATCAACACCTTGAGTTGAGAGGTGAATGCCAACTCTCAGATTACAGTCAATCAAAGAGCAAGTGAAAAGGATTGCCAGGATTAGAAAAGACATTTTGGGCTTGCTGTGTTGCAAAGAATGCTTTCAGTAATGAAAAGCTGACTTGAAAAATAATCATTAGCACTTCTCTGTGATTTAAATTTTATTGCCTGAACTCAGAGTAATGGAAAATAGATCAGTCAAGGCTTTTTATCTAACAAGTTTTTAAAGGAAGCCAGATTCATGTCTAATTAGTGAGAAGTTCTCCGTGGTGCCATCTCTTATGCTTCCAGGCTCTAACGCATGGTGTTTTCATGACAGTTGTGGCTGCAGCATGGAAATATTTGCTTAAAATAACATCCTTCATTAAAAACATAGGAATATAAACTTCTGTATAAATTTATTTTTTGGACAACCTTGTTCTTGTTTTTGAGTTCTTGTTAGTGACCTCAAGAAATCCCCTAAGGAGTCTCCATGCTGTGTGGTCTATTTTCCTCTTGCTTGCTGATGGCAGAAAGGAGGTTAAAGTCCATCTTCTCCAACACTGGAGATTCAAGCTTGATTATAATGTCTACTGAACTTGATTATCTGAGAGAGGAGGTGACTGAACTTGAAAGAAAATAATCCTTTTTTTTTGTTGTTGTTTTTTCTCTATAGTTATTAAGTGAAACACATGGAAAATAAATGTAGAGTTGAAAAAGCTTTCCTCCCGCATTTGGTATCCCTGTTAGTCCTCTGGAAGCATCAGATTATTCCATCCTGAGACAAGTAATCTTTGGAGGTGAGAATCAGGTAGCCTGAAATTGCTGTGGGGCTATTAGTTCATTTTTGTGTATTGGGAAAAAGATTAAGAGAAGTAACATTAGCCTTCTTATTCTTGCATCGCCCCTGAAGTTCACGATGCAGTCGGTCCTGTGGAGAAAAGGTATTAACTCAGATAAACCTCTGGTAATTAGTTCAGTTAAAACCCCAGCAAAGACTGAAGTAATCCGTAGCTTTCACAAGAGCATAAAGGCAGGTTTGGGACCTTTGTATGTCTCTGGTCTGCTGAGGACTCCAGGATGGCTGGTTCCAGTATCAGGGTCCATGTCCTGGTTGACTGCAGATGTAGCTGCAAGGTCAACCTGTGTAACAATGGATTTGGGCTCTGCTCTCTTCTATGTGATCCCCATTTCTGTGATGTAACTACAGGAAAGTGCTTTCACTCTAAATGGCTCTTTTTAACATAGTTTGCAGCTAATTCCATGTTTTCTATCTAAAATACACTCAAGTGAAGAGAATTTTTACACCACTGGAGTTACTCTGGCCCTGCAGGCGATAGCTGTCTCCTGTCTGTAGCCAACATAAGATCATGACACCCTCTAATTTATCAAACATTTGGTAATACTCACAATGGAGATTTTTATATTTGCTCTTGAGGCCAGTAGGTAATTATGGAGGAATTCTTGAACAATGTTTGGTCTATTAAAAAAAGAAATCGTGCAAATACTGTATCCGAGCTACATGTACCAGAAGCCTGAAACAGCAGAAGCCAAGTCAGTGCCTGATTTGTCTATTGCATTTGTCCTCGTTCTGAACAATTTGTTCCTTCTAAAAAGGGAACTGTGCCCATTTTCTTCAAGCCAGCAGTATTCACATTTCTAAAATATGATAGTAGCATTTTGCATGGATAGATAAATGGATGCATGTGTGTGTGCACATAGAAAACCCCCAAATAAAACCAGGTTTCTGTTAACTCCTTAACTTCAGCAGGCAAACGGGAAGTCTAAATTTGAGGTGTTAACTCCAGTCTTGGCTGGAAACAGCTTTGTGGTGTCTGTAGGAATGAGGTTTCCCCTTGTGTTGTGACCTGCTCTTGGCCATTGGCATGTCCTGTAGTGTATGTTCACTGCAGAAACATCTGTGTCTTTTTAAGAGCTGCTAAACTCAAATTCTGAAGTATCTTTTGCCTCCCCTCGAAACTGGAAAACAATCTTAAATGCATCCATATTGTAATCCTGAGGTACTTCTCAGTATTTCCATTGTGCTTGTGAACCTTGGCAATTGCTTTAGTTAATGCAGAGTGTTGTCCTCTTCTAGGAAATATTTTTTTCCTTTTTAAAGTAGCAGTTCTGTTATCACAGCTCTGCTGGAAGACTGTGCACATGCACTTAGCTGTGCAGGTCCCTGTATGTCACCAGGGAGCACTGACAAAAGCATGGCCTGCAGAAGTGCCTGTGGAGTGATGCTGGACATCCCTGTGCTGGTGATGCTTGAGATTCCCCTGCCCTGTGCCATTGCACGTGGTTATTATGGACCATTCCTGAACTTTCTACTGCAGATGTGAATTTACTATGGGGAATTTTTGGAGCTTCTTCTCAAGCTGCTGCATGACCAGAGACTTTTGTGTGTCAATCATTAGTAACTTCACCTTATTAATGGTAAACCTTCAGTCTTTTATCAGCAGATGTCCCATTTATACCAATGTTGTCTCTAATGTGTTCTACCTCTGGACTGGGAAACTTCTTGGTTAGAGCCAATCTTACAATCTTTTTTGCTAGGTTAATTTTTTGGGGATAGTGTCACAGGCTGAAACACTTTGCAGCTGCACAGATGCTTAGCTGATATTTAATAATAAAAGCATCTTTAAAACAAATCCCCTCACTTAGAAATTCAGAACTGAAGAAATTCCAAACAAATTATTGACTTACACAATGAAAAAACAAGGGAAAACATTCATTGTGGGCTGAGGCTAATTCTGTTAGAATAAAGGAGGCTGATTGTGAAATAAATATTAAATGAAATGTCCTGTTAAGTTCTGCAGTTTTCCAAAAGCTGTTGCCACAGGGAAGAAGAACCTGTCCTGGATTATTTTTTGTTTACTGCAGCAGTCAGTCAGCATGAGCGTTTTGCATCAGTTCCCAGAGTAGCCATTAGTAACCAGGCCAGCCTGCTTAAATGTCAAAACTCCTTGCCAGAAAATGTGTGGAACTACATAAAAATTCTTTCCATCTTGTTACCACATATTTCACAATATTCCTCATTTTGCATGCTGACATCAGTTCTCAGAGGTACAGAAGAAGACTTTAAAAATACCTCCTGGGCAGTGTTGGGTTGTGCTTAGTTAATTAATTTAGTTGTGTCTGGATCTGATACTTGGGAGAGTTCATGCATTCCTGGTTCTTCCTCTGATGTGGCTTTTGAGTCATTCATCTTTTTGACTCTTACTGTATTTTATGTATAGATGGGATTTTACTCTTCATGATGAGGTCTTTGGGACAGGGCTTTGTTAGCCCCTGCTTTGTGCAGTGAGAATCTGCAGTTCTCTGCAATCTGTAAGTGTTACTGTACTGTGAGTAACCAGTGCTGTAATTTAAGGGAGGAATAGCCATTAGGGATTTTGTGGAATAACAATCTCCTTAATTTAGCTTCAAATCCATCTATATAATTTGCAGTTTAATCTAGAAAGATTTATTTTGTACTCTGAAGGCAAGAAAATTGAATTCTGCATCTGTTTTTTGTTTATAGGCAAGTCACTTCTAAACTTTCTGTCTTGTGGTTGCCTCCATCTGTAAAATGGAGATAACCTCAGAGGGGTGCCTTGAATATTCATCAGTGATTTATTGTATGCTGCTGAGGAAAAGTGTTACGGGCAATGTTAATGAAGCTTATTACTCTGCTGCACATTGATCAGTATTTTAAACATCCTCAGACTCCACACTAGCTGGACTTGGCCTGTAGATGACAATAACAACTTCAATTTATGTGGGGCTTTTCCTTTGGAAGAGCTCCAAAGAATTTTATGAACTGTAGTGCAAGCCATAGTGTAAATATTGCCTTAGCAGCCAGCAGCTATGAGTGAGGTGCTGTGATGGGTATTGCAGTGCTGCTGGCAGCCCTGTGCCAGAGGAGCGCAAAAAAGAGACGTAACGCTGCGAGTGGTGGAGGTGACAGGCAGGAAAATAGGAAGACAAAATAACACTGATGTGAATTTTTTAGCTTTGATGTCATCAGCGATTCCTTGAGATCAAGTGACTCTCATGTGAAACATGACATTTTTGTTGCAGTCCCATGGTGCTGTAATAGTGGTTCGATACCAGTCAAGCAGAAAGAGCCATGCTTGTTCACAGGGTTTGTTTTTTTTTCTTGCATAAAATGTGTGTTTCTGAATGTCTTAATTCAAATACTGTGGCACAACAATGTGATTGCAGTGGTTTCTCAGGCTGGTATGGCTGCCTGTGTAATGTGCTCTTATGAAGACAAAAGACAAAGTCACTTGGAGTTAGCCCTGTACATGCAAAAAAGTCTTGAAAGTATAACCCAGATCAAGTACTCTCAAACTGAAGTCCTATTAACCTTAAGTCCTTTCACAGAACAGAAATACCTTTGCAAAGATGTTGGCTAGGAATTTGCTGTGTTCAGTTGAGTTTGTTCACTGAATGGTGGAGCCTTTGCTTCTTCCCTGAGTGGTAAGCACCTGAGTTGGGTTCTTTGAAGTTGAATGTTGTTATTGTAGGTCCCAGACACTGTCACTGGAGATGCACTGTCACAGAAATGTGGAGACAGCAGATTCAGAAGTGCTCAGAAATGCTTGTGTCAGTTTGGTAGGGAGGCCAAACCTTGTGTAAGACTAACTTGGACATTTGGTTAGCTACTCAAAGGCAGGTAAGACAAAACAGTGCCACCATGTACAGTGCAATCTGCCAGACCAGTCAGTGCTTAAACAGACTAGACACAGGGCTCATGTTACCAGATCCATACATTAACAAGAGGTTCATCAGCTTTTGTGTTCCATGCAGGAACATGTTTTGGAGAGGTATGGGGCACTTTCAAGCCTGGTGGCTTAGTGCTGAAGCTTCAAGGGCTCAGATCCACCAAGACAGGAAGGTCCAGATTTTGCATAATACAACTGAATAGCTACAATTGGAAGCTATGACAGGAACATCTGGAGGACAAATGCATGACTGCTATGTGTGCTCTTGGTTGACAGACATTAGCGTCCTGAACAACCATCCAGCTGCGGCCAAACAGAAAATGGCAGAGACAGAGGTGAGTCCCACAGTTATGGTGTTGGATGTTGACTTGGTGGGGCTCATCCTAGATGCCTGCTGGTCACAAAAATGGTAGGAATTGTATTGTCTGTAATTTTGCTGAAACAGTTTTTCGTTCAGTAACTTTTGAGCCTGTTGGCCAGGCTAGATGGTTGCAAAAGCTTCTTTTCCTTAGAAAATAGGGTTAAAGTGTGTATAACACTTTAAGGAGAGGGGAGCTTATTGGATTCAGATGCTTGTTTGGCAATGCTCATCCAAAGCTTGCCTGGTATGGAGAAGAGGATGCATTGTATCATACTTAGGCTTGGTCTGGGCAAACCAGTATTTCTGTTTGGAGCACCCTGGGCTAATGGAGACCTCAGCAGTCAGAGCACAGTTTGAGGCTTGGCTTCCTGCCTGGCTATCTGCTTACACCAATCTTTGTGATAAAAACAAACTACAAAGTACAATTATAGCCTTGTGGATTAATTTATGCTTTATCATCATACTGAGACTATTTTAAAGCCTTTGTGTCCAGGATTCTGGTCTTTCTAGATACTTTAAACCCCATCAATTCTGTATTTTGCTAGGCCCCACCCTCCATTAAATATGTATATTGGTAACAGTCAATGACTGCATTAATGTTTAATCCAGTACATTTTTCAGTTTTAGGATCCCATTCATCCATATTGCTGTAATTGATTCCTCCTGGAAATACTCTGGTAATTAGAGGAGAGACTGATTTGCAAGCATTAAGGCTGGTTACACATATCACATGTCTTGTTTTGATCCTTTCGTTACCTTGCTTATGACTTTAATTGTGCACTATCTTGAGTAGGACCAGGATGGAGGAGTGTGAACTCTCATTTGCATGTTAATGGCACTTTGGGAAGTTGTCCCAGGAATTCAAGCAGTGCTATGCAGAAAAAAAGTGTCCAGTGTGCAAACATCTTTGATGGCTAGTGGTTCAGACATTGCTAGTAATGAGGGTCTTTCTTCTTCCCATGCAGCAAATGGACAAGGCAACTGGTATGATTTAGGAAGAGAATTGTTACTGGGGAACACCTTCCTGTAATCAGGATCTATCTCCTCCTAGGAAGGAAGGGCTTGTAATTCGTGTCCCTTTTAAAGGGAGGATGTATTAATTGAATCTTAATGTGTTGTGATGCATAGGGATACATTGGGAAAAGGTGTACCCTGAAACTAGCTGGATTTCTCACGTGTGAGAGGTGTGTTGCTGGGAGTGTGGGCTGGAGCTGATGTACAGGTTCTGTGAAGCTTTTTTGGCATTTGAGGGCTGGAACATCTGCCATTTTTATCCTAACCCTGAATCAGGTCCCAGTGTGTGATCTGGGTCTTTTGTCCTCTTGCAAAGGAGAAGCTCATAATAGTGGGGCATTGGAGCAGACTGCCCAGGGAGGTGGTGGAGTCACTATTCCTAGAGGTGTTCAAAAAACATGTAGATGTGGCACTTGGGGTTATGGTTTGATGGCCATAGTAGTGTTGGGTGATGGCTGGACTTGATCGTAGAGGTCTTTCCCAACCTTAATGGTTCTGTGATAATGGCTATTTTGGCTGTTTCTGGGAAAGTGAAGATACTCTCCATCACACTTCTGCTTTTGTGTGGGAAGGACTCCCTCTGAACAGTCACAGAAATCCCTGTAAATATCAAAACCACATCTCATGACACTTCTTCATAACTCCCTGCTCTCCTGTTGTTTTCAAGAAGCCTGAGCCACATGCTTTCAACTCATTATCAGTGTCTCAGCCTGATGGAGCTGAGAAGGATTGCCGTTCTCTGTGATCAGACCTCGAGGAAAATGAGTGGCGTGGGACTAGCAGCCTGGTTATTTTGCCTTAGGACTAGTTGGATAAGCATCAAGGAGAGAGACTTGCTGCTTTAAGGGTGGTCCAGCAAGCAGGATCCCTTCTTTTGCCTCCTGTTACTGTGTTGCTGCAGCATTCAGTGGCCCATTGCTGCATCCTCAATAACTGTGCAAACGCACAACAGTTTCCATTTGGCAGAGGTTGGTGCTTTCTGGTGGGTGACAGCAGGTCACAGTCAAAACCAGGTAGGTAAAGGCCAGGTAACAGCAGTAATTTTGAGGAAGAGAAGGCTTGATGGATGTTTGCAGGAAGGTCAGACCATGCATGAGGGAGAGCGTGGTTGACACGGCTGCTTTTGCATTGAGGATACTTAATGGAGTGTAGGCTAGGCTGTAAAATAAATGTGAGAAGTAATAATGAGTTGAGAAGCAATGGAAGGAAGAGCAATGGGAAACTCTGAAGATGCAAATCAGGAAAATTGTCCTTTAATGGGTTTTGTTTGTGGTTGTTTGCTTGGTTTTTTTTTGTTTGTTTGATTGTTTTTTTGTTTTGTTTTGTTTTTTTTAATGGAGCTTCCAGTGATCCAAGATGAGATTGCGAAAGGCTCGGTTATCACGATAACTGAGATGTGAGGGGATGCTGGATTGGATTAATCATTAAGGGGCTTTCTCTTTAAAAAATGTTTCACTGATCTACTTCTGCAGGGAAGGGCTCTCTTGCCAACAGACTGTGCAAAGTTGCTATTTGGTGAGGCTTTGGTTGGGGAGGGAAGGGCTGTCCTCTGGATCAAAGGGAGGAGGGGCTTTAAGAAGAGGTGGATGATGTCTGTTTTAAGCTGGAAATCTTCTGAGGTAAGTATCAGCTATTGGAGCTTCAGAGCTGCTTTTGCTGTCCAGGAGTCTTCCAACCTCCAGCACAAGGAAAAATAGTATTTTGCTCCTGTTCACAGCTCTACTGGTTCAAATGTTGCCTGCAGAGCATTAGAAATGCTTTCCATCCTAATTTACTGGAGCCTGGAGATGAAGGTGGCACTAAGGCATTAGTGGCTAGGGAGAATTTGAACAATTGCAGAGCACTGGAATGTGACCTGTCCACATGGAGAAACGGTGAAGGCCTGAAAAGGAAGGCTGTGCCATCATGGGTGACCTGTTCTCCAGCACCCAGGAGTGGGTAGGAGGATAAGCTAGAAGAAGTAATTATCATCTTTATTTTGGTAGCTGTAACTTATACAAAACTTATTAGTTAAAAGGGGAGATTTCCTAAATACAGCCCAGAAATAGTTCCCAGGGAAAAATATCAGCCCTATTACACCTTTCCTGGCAGACAAAGAGAAAAACACAGAAAAATACACGTAGAGAGCGTGGAACCAGGGCAGAAGAAGGCGGGTATCAACACAGCAGAATGAAACAAAGATGAAAAAGGCAGATGAAGGATAGTAAATAAAACCAAAGCAGAGCTGGGGGCAGCAGGAGGGAAGGAAGCTGGAGAGGTAAAATTGTCCAACAAAGACAGCATGAGGCTTAGGTGTGGCTAGATAATGGCTACTCCCAAATTTCTGAACTTGGGCAAATAACTTAATCTGTTATTTTTTTCCCATCTTGCCTGTGCTCAGAGATGGACTGATAATGCTTAAGTGATTTTTTTTTTTGTGTAGTACAGAGTATGGTGAGGCCATCAGCCTGGCTCAGATTTGTTACCACGGTACAGATTTGAAGTCATTCTTAGTGATGAGGAAAGGGTAAAAATGTACATACTGCTTATGCATAATTTGATCTCCCTTCACAATTTAAAGGATGTACATGTGAGCATGTATGTGGTTGAAAGTGTCTTTGGACACTCCGTCCATTCAACAGTTAAATGTTGACTGAAGCTTTTGAGTTGTAACTTTGACCTTTTAAAAATGCCACAGGCCTCTTTTGATGTGATAGACCAAAAAAATCATAATACATTCTCTCAAAGCATGGCTCTTTTGTTGGAGTCTGTGCAACCTTCTGTACAACTTTAAAGAAAACATGTTTCGTACGCACCAAGGTACCAACGAGTAGCAAATAAGAAGGAGAAAAACAGTCTGACAAGTGCGCGAAGCAGAGAAGCCACACATATAGTCTGTTACAGTCTTTTTTTGCTCTTAAATAACCCAGCTGATACTTGAGTTAGTTCATGTTTGAATTGTTGTTTATTGTAATGGCATGATGAATTAATAATTTAACTTGATACAGGATATATATTTAATTGGGGCTTCCTAATCCCTACATACTCATCACAACCAGGCTCTGAATCTGTCCCAACAGTGCATTTTTGTAGAGGGTGAAGGGGATGATGGCTGCGACCATGCTTGGACCTGTTTTTCCTGGCTTTAGGGGCAGGCATGAGAGGAAACACACACTGTCTTCACTAACTGTTAAGTGTAGTAAATGTACAAAGAAACGCAAACATGGTGCTTTCTCTGTGATAACCCCCTGCAACTCTTGTACTGTACCTGGGAAGTCTCACTTGGTGCTTGCCCATGTTTGTGAAAGGAGGAAGAGAAATTATTAGTTGTCCAGGAAAGCATAAACCCATTTAAGTGAGAACTTGGAGCTGCCAGCTGTAACCCTGGGCAGTATGTGAGGCTACTGCAGAGCAGCAGAAGTAGAGCTGTGGACCAGAGCAGTGCATTTAGAGACCCCACAGTGAGAACTTGGAATTTTTCCCCTGGAAGTGAAGTTCTTCCCTGCAAAGGCTACAAAGACTTTTTTTTCATGTGGAGTACTTGTCTTTGCCACAGGCCAACCTCCATTTCTATGCCAAAACAATACTCAAACCTGTCCCTTTGTACCGCACCACAAATGGGATACTTGACACTTAATACCTAATTTTCCCTGATTGTTTTGGGTTGTTTTGTGCTTTCCACAGCAAATGAAAAGTCTATTTGTGACTTAAAAATGCATGACTTTTTACAGACAGATGTGTGAGCTGGGGTTGTAGAGACTGGGCTGGCACTGAGATTTGCACTCAAACCCAATTTGTGCTTTGTTGGAATTCAGATTCCCAGATCCAAGGCACAGTCTCACCAGAATACACATCTCCTTTACAATTTTAAAAAGACTGTTTTTCTAACTTTTGGCAGAGGTAACCTTACAGCTTTTCAGTTTCTCTGCAGGTAGCTGTTGAATGTCCTTCCAGGGTTAGCGATAGTCTTTCCATAGTCTTCCAGCCAGTTTCTTTCCATCGTCTCCTCTGGGCTGACTTTCTCCTGCTCTTGTATTTGTTGTGATAGGCATGGGTGTTCCTTTCTGCAGTGCTGTCCAGTGTAGGCTGGGCTCATGGCTTGTTGCTATGAGCATGCACCAAGACATCCTTATCCAAGATTGATTCTCTGTCCTGTACTTCCTGTTTTCCCTGTTTTTTCACACTATAACTTTTATTTTTTCCTTTTATAATCCAAACCTGAAATTGCCTCAGTTTCTTCAAACCACTTTTATTCCTTTAAACCTACAGTTTTATATCTATAATGTGTTTCCTTTCACCATCATCTGTAGCAATCCAGAGCGCTGCCAGCTAAGCAAATACACCAGACCAGATGAAGCCAGTTTTGCAAGCCTTGTTCCTCTGCCTGGAGTCTTTACCACCACAGCAGCCTCTCTTTTCTTTTTTATCATACATGTATCCAGTTGTTCAAGTTGGCTCAATTTAACTTGTTCTGCACATGACTTCTGCAGAGACACCAAAGTTCTTATACTACAAGGGAACAGCAGCACATATTAGCAGTGAAGGTTTCTCTTCCTTTGGAGAGAAATTCATTAGATTGGAGACCAGAGTAGTTTGAAAAGACCGGTCAAAGCTGGAATTAGATTGTTTTTCCTGGAATTACATTACCACAATAAAGCTGTGCAAGTTGTTGCAAACCCTCTTGTTTCGGAGAGAAAAACCAGTGACTTTTAAAATCTGCTCTGAAAGTTAAGTCTTAAGATAATGCTTCTGCAAAAATTCTTTGCCTGGAGCTTTGCAGGATGTGTAGGTTTGTTCTTGCTGTGCCACTTCAGGGCAATACTTATAACCACTGTCACATAAGGAAGAATAATATCTGAAGTGCCATGTAGGACCTGTCCTGCAAGCAGTCACCAGCAGAGCCAAAAAGTCATCTTATATTATGACTTCTAGTCTTAGTCTACATTCTGTACCTTTTATTCCCTGCTGAGAAGATAAATATGCACCAAAAAAAAAATCCTCTGTTCTCCGATTCGTGGTACAGTCCTGTGTATCCAATTTCGGTCACATGGAGTATAGAAATACACTCCATATAGTATAGAATACATTAGAAATAAATCTAGAACTTCTCTAGAAGTATTTTCTTTGCTTAGATGGGCCCCATTAGACATGAAATCTGTTTAGAACTTAAGACCATAGGAATTGGTGCTTGTGCATTCCTTAATACTTGATGGGAGTGAGCTGTGCTGGGGGCAACAAGGCTGCACCTATGCTTCGTGGAATAAATGGCCAGCTGAAACATGAAGAGGGAATTCTGTATTTTACTAAATGAAAGTGCCTTATGTTGAATTTTGAATTACAAGTAGGGGTTTTGTGCAGTCTGCTCCTTTTGTTCGGGAACAATTCTGTGGAAAATTGGGGAAATGCAAAGAATGAACAAATGTGAGCTGTTCCTTACCTTCATAAGCAGAGTCTGTCTGGCTCATGCTATCTTCTTTGATAAGCTGTATCCTAAAGAAAAATGTCAAAATATATATGTATTTAAGAAGCTGCTAATGCAGTCTTTTTTGTGACCAGAATGCTTTTCTTTCAGGATTGTGTCAAGATCTTGAACACCTGAGTGTAACCAGCTGGCATTAGCTTTAAGACAAATTCTCCTAGTCAAGATAAAAAACGTTTGCTCTGTCATATCCCTGAGACTTAAGGGAGTAAAACTGTGTAGTATCCAACAGCGTCAGTGCACTCTGGCTGACTTTAGAGAGAATTATTCTTGTTTGGTTTTGATTTGTTTTTCTGTTTTCCTTTTTCTCAGCCTGTCTTTTAATTCCCCTTTGGCCTTTGCTTCTCCCTTTCCCGTCCCTCTCTGCATCCACCCATGTGCATAGCAATCCAGAAATGCTCCAGACCCTGAGCTGCTGAAGGACTGAGGTGCAAGCCAGCAGCCCGTGCAGGGAAGGGATGCCGTGGGACCAGTGTGCTGAGATACTCTGCCTGGAGTCCTGCACAGAAGGATCCTGTTTTCTGTGGTTTTGGCTTATTGACTGGCTGAAAGAGTTGAGTTCCCTTGTCCCTTGAGCTGTGATTGTATTTCCAGTATCTTCAGCAGCCTCAGTGTTTCAGCTCTGTGATGTGAGTAAGGGTTAACGTATGAGGCTTGTGATACAATTCAGTGTTTGAGCTGAAAAGTTATTGTGGAAATCTACTTATCTCATGCTCCATACGAAGTGACCTCCTTTTGCTATGTGCAAGCTGTAAATAAGATGGTGGGTGTCTCACCCACAGTTCTGCAGGCACAGCCCGGCCAGGGAGGGTGAAGATGAATCTCTTTCCTTCTGCTTCATAGCCAAAAGATAAAGGATCCAAACTAGTTATCCTTGTTGTATCCTGTTGCCTTTAGGTGATGTGCATGGGCATCCCCTGGTGTACACTTGCAGCCAGCGTCCCAGTGAGATGCTGTGGTTTCATACACCACTGCGTTTTGGGGAATATAAGGGAAGGAACTTGGGCCCTTCATTGGAGAAGAGGCTACTTTCCAGCCAGCCACACGTTGTGCAATTTCTGGTCTTTCCTGTGCAATCACAGCAGATGGGGGTGGCAAAAAAAAATCCTAACCCACAGAGGAGTGTTGCTTACAGCATTGTATAATTGTTATTCCTTAGGGTCCTGCTGTTCCTTCTAGATAAAAGACCTTGCACTGGAGCCCGGGAATGAACAGGCAGATTTGCAGAAGGGGAAGGGCTGGGGACAAAATCAACCAAATAAGACCTGATGGTGAAGTGGAATATGTAACTCTGCAGTGAGGGTATCCTCAGCTTCCCAGATTTTTAGCAAGCAGCCAAGACCAAAAGGCAGCGTGGCTGCAAGGAGCTGGCTCTCTGGGGACCTGCTCCTGAAGTTACAGACAAATTATCTCCCACCTATATTCAGAAAATCTACTGTGATGAAAGGTGTGTGATGCTGGTTGTGCAGGCGGGGTGCAAGGTGCTTTGGGTTGTCTGCGGTGGAGCAAACACTGGGGTGTCTTTGCTGCTGTCACCTGTCTGACAGTTTAAAACTCACACAAATACCCACGATTTTGGCTTGCTTTCAGAACAGATGAAGAAACTCCCATTATTGGACACACAGCAAGAAATGGGTGCGGGAGCAGGAGAGAGGACTTGTGTGACTGCCAGGTTCCCCAGGCTGTGCCAGGCTGGCAGCCTCCCCAGGGAGCCAGTGGTAGAACTGTCATGGAGATGAGATTCCCCCCGCCCCCAGCTAGTTCAGGTTCCCTTGAACCGGCCAGAAGTCGCCACATTTAAAAGCACATGATTCTCATTACCCGCGCCTGGATGTCTGCTGGAGCTGCATTGCCTGCATCCCTGGGAGTTGCTCAGTAAGTCATAGCAAACGTTTTCCCTGGGAAGGAGCAGCTGTTTATATAGTGTGTGCAGTGGCTTCACAAGTGATTATTAGAAAAACATTCCTTTCTAGTCTTAAAGAATATTTTTGTTGTCCTCTTTCCTCTACACCCAAGTCAGTAGAGTCAGGGATTTTCGTTTGCCATGACAACCAATGAAACCACCAAGCCATGTGATTTCTCCTGCCTATGATTAAATCTTTTTTTTTTTTTTAAGGACATCTTTCTAACTGAGTTGGGAGACATCAGGTGTTATTTGTTTTTCACATGTAGATTAGGCAGGATTTAATTTGCATGTTTGCTTGGGAAGTGGTGAGAGCTGGGGGCTATTGATATTTCCAGGATTCATGGTAAGAACGGTGTCTTAGTTCAGAATTACTGCATTGTACTGAAGTCTCAAGTATTTTTCTCCCTTTTTTTTATTCTCCCCTCTTGGAGACAGTGCTGTTACTGAAGGTTCCTGGTTCCCACAGGACGAAAGCCGTTGTGGGACCCGTGAGTGCTGCTGAACATTGTTGAGTTTCAGAGACTTGAGCCTTGGAGATGTTGGTTTATATGCGGTATAAACTGCTTGGAGACTTTGAGCCAATCACTGTTTTCCTTTTCTTATGCTGGAGCAAGGTTTTGTAAAGGCAGAAAATGCGATGGATGTGACTTTTGATACCTGGTCCATGTGAGGACTCCTGCCAGCTCCAGGTCTGAGCACTTCATACAAACTGAAAGCCTGGAGGTGGTGTTACTGTCAGCAAAACTCAAGTGCCAGCATTTATCCTCTCTTCTAAAAATTATCTTCTGCTGAGGAATTTCCCCAGGGTGCCAAATATAGATTCAACACAAAAGGAAAAAAAAGCCCACAAAACAAAACCCAATCCCAAGAGCTGCTCTGTTGCTAAGGAATAAAAACAAATGGTCACAAACACGGTGCTGACGTGCCAAGCTGCATCCCCATGACCGTGAAGGTCCCTAGCAGGGCAGTGACAGCACTGCCCAGGCTGCGCACATCACCTTGGCATTGGTGCCTCTGGAGGACTGGCTACTGTTTGCTTTAAATGAACCAAAGGAAATGACTTTCTGCTTCCTAGTATTAATTCCAAAGAGGTCAAAACTTCAGTAGGCTACTGCCAGGAGATCAGGAGTTGCAAAGAACAATCTCTGTATTTTTATGTGGTATTATATATAACAGAGCAATGTCTATATTGGAAAAGCCCTACGAGTTTGTATTTGTGAATTTGACATATTTTTCCTCTTGGAGAGATCTTGTGCTATGTCATAGGGTGGCTGAACATTGAAAACATCAAACAGGTGAATATTGGTACTGCAGAAGCTGCAGCTCTGCCTTCACCTTTTTTCCCAAATGCAAATTTGTATCTGCAAATCCCTGCAATAAGTTATTAACCCATGTGGGTGGAAGTGGGGCGTAGCTGAGCTGGGAGTAGAGGTGTGCAGAGGTGAGGAGATGATTTATCTGTGCTAGAGAGCTGCTGTGATCAGCTCAGTTGTTTAATGTGGTACAGGCAGTGCTTGGATTTGTGTATCTTTTCAGATTTCAGGCTTTTAGGTAAGCTTTTTGAGTAATGTCCCTGTGGGGGTAGGAGACCTAGAGCAGAAAGCTTCCACTGGAGAGCTGCTTTTTTGCTTTCTGGGATTTATTTTACTGTCAAATTTAACCCATGCAATCTCTTGAATTGCAGTTGGTCCGAAGCTGAAATGAGTTTTTAGAGCAGATAGCTGCCCTGGATGAGGAACTGTATTTTTGTGGTGGTTTAGGATAAATTAAAAGTACTGTAACTATCTGAAACTGGAAGAGGAACTGAGAATGGGCTACATGTGTGAGCTAAAATTGAATCAGAACATGAATACTGCTTCTTACTTGGTGAAAAGACCTGTGAAATCCTTATAAAAGTCTTACTGAGGAGCTGTTGTGGTGTGAAATAACCATTACACAGATTCTAGTTATAGTAAAGAGACATTTTAAAAAAAAAAAAAAAAAATATTCTGGGACCAGGGCTGTAAAATCTAATTCTGCTATTTTACCCTCAGTTTTTTTTCCCCATCTGAATTGGGTCCCTCCTGCGGCTGACGGGGTGGTGGGTGCAGGCAGGGCTGTGAACCTTTCCTTTGGAGGTGGTAGAACTTACATGAGCTTCAAGCAGCCTTGAAGCTGTACCCAAGTCTCTATTCTTTCCATTTGCTTCCCCTCTGAAAATTTGTTTTAATGAAACATCTGCTTCTCTGGCAGATACTCTCAGTTGAAAGTGTACCCAAGTGTTTCTTTGCAGAAATGCAAAGAATATTCACTGTCAACTCGTCCACTTGCCAGACGGGCTGGCTGATCCCAGATGGGGGGTTTCATCAAATGAGACCTTTTCAGAGGGGAAGACTCCTTTGAAGTGACAACGCTTGCACTGGCAGTGCAGTTTTGTTTGGAAGCAGATGCATGAACACTTGGGTGCATGAGCATGTGTGATGGTATAGGTAAAATGTTTCCCAGCTGGAAATAAGAGGTCATGATGAACTGGGGAGCAGTAGGGCAATCCGCCTAGGGATAGCCTAGGACCATCAACCCAAAGTTGATCTTAGTGCCAGAGAGGGCCCTCTGGTCTGGGATTTGAAGCTTATCCTTAAAAGAATGGGGAAAGAATGGGGAGATGAGCTGCCCCGAGCTGCCCTTGTCTTCTCCAGCACATTCTCCATCTCCCTTCCCATAAGGATTTGAGTAGTCAATCCTGTTGCACTGCCTCTGCCATCTTAACAGAAGCCTGCAACACTTAACTATTTTATTCCTCCATCACTTCGTGTTCAAAAAAGCTAGAATTTCTGGGGGAGAAACCTTCCTTTAAAATCCATAACAGAGGCAGAAGTCCTTCCTAAGTGCAAATGTGCTGTTGCAGATTGCCACCTTTCCTGTCATGGTGGCATGGGGTGTGATGTACAGCTCCCGTGTGGCGGGCTGATGTGGTGCATGGGGTGGTGGAAAAGGAACCTCCAGCTGAATCACAAGGTCACTCCCTCATTTCCTCATGTAATTTGAAAAAAACAAACAAACAAAACAAAACAACCTGAAAACCAAAAACCCCACAAACACAAACTAGCAACTCCCCTTTTTCTCTTAACAGTCCTACGCTGTAGTAGCGGGTTGTGCTCTTGAATTAGGGGGCATGCCTGGAAGGTTTGCCTGGGGATGGCAGCCTTCCTCCTGAGTCACTAGGAAGATGTTACCCCACAGAATCCAAATGCAAGTAACTGATTGAAGGTGAGTTTGCAGGTAACTCACCTTGTGGAAAAAATTGCCCTAATAATTTTGTCTTCCTTCCTGGAAAAAAGCTGCTTCAAGTAATTGTCTTGGGAAGGCTTCTTCACTGCACTTCAAGCCGTGATCTAAAATGTATGAGAGATGCTAGTTAAGGGTTGAGCTCATCTCAGTGAAGGGTATGTGATTTTTGAGGGTTTTCTTCTTTTGTCTTTTTTAAAAAATTCTTTGTTTTTACAGTTTCTACAGTGCATGTGCAACTCTTACAGCTATAGTGTCTTGGCTTTTGCAGTTTTGGCTTTGATTCTTGCTATCTTGAGAGAACCAGTGCAAGTGCATGGAGCTGTAGTAGGAGAGCATGCATCTTCTCTTTGGAGATCTGGTGATACCTGGTGCGGATTGAATCTGGTATAGAGAAATGGTAGGTAAGTAATGTCTGCTCCACAGGAGGTCTAGCTGTGTGAATATTAGTAAGATCAGCTCAACAGATGATGGAATAATATTGTCAAGACAGCATGCGAGATAGTTTTTTGGGGTTTCTGTTTTATGATGAGCATGGTGAGACAGTGGAAGAGGTTGCCCAGAGAAGTTGTGGATGCCCCATCATTGGAAGTGTTAAAGTTGAGTTTGAATGTGGCTTTGAGCAACCTGATCTAGTGAAGAGTGTCCCTGCCCATGGCAGGGGCTTGGACTAGATGATCTTCAAACATCCCTTTCAACCCAAATCATTGTATGGTTTGATGACTGTCTTGCTCTTTACCTCTTCCCTTTGCTGCTAGCATGGCTAATTTCTTGTTTTATTTCAAAAGTTACCTTTAGGTCTGCTAGATCTGTCCCAAGGCACAGAACCAAGAGTCAAAAAGTTATTTTTTGTGTGGATCCTCTCATCCATTCTGGACAAACTTTCATCTTAATATAGCAGTTAGTTTTTAGCTTTTTGATGGCTGCTGCAGGCTGCTGTTGGGCTGGCCCAGCGTAGGGTCACCAGTGGCATGGCACAGGAGCATCATGCATGGTGCCATATGGACCCCACAGTCTAAGCTGCAGCGTACCAAACCTGGGTACCGATCTCAGCCACATGAAAGTGAGATTAGACAAAGTTTCATTACTTTTTACTTCTACTAGGCTTGATGAAGTGATGTATATCTGAGTAAATCACAAGCTTAGTTTAGCAGAAATAAAGAGGTGGAAATAACTGCTTTGTTGGGTTTTTTTTTTTAATTAAGAAGCATTCTTACAAAATCAAAACTTCATTAGCAAAATTTTAAAATCAGTCTCTGGCACAATCAAAAGAAGATGGTCAACAGGATTAAGGCATGTCATTGTAGTTAAAACTCAAGGAAATTTTATTTGACATACTTTTAACCCAAACTATCTAATGTACATATTCATATTTCACAATACACTTATGGGAGTTAATTCATTGGTTAATAGCATACTTACTCTGCTTCCATGTTTGCAACCTCATTTAAGTCCTGATGTTCTTGCAAATGTTTTATTGCAATCCTTTAGTTGTGATTGCTTCTCTCATATCTTTTCAAAAACATTGGTGTCAAGCTGTCTAGTCTTGCAAGGATTTTATCAGAGCCCTGTCACTCGGTGTCAAAACTTCTCCATGTACAACTGTGACACCCACTAATGCATCAGGAGGCTTCTTTGACTTTTTCCTGGTTGACATGAACAAGCCTTTCTTCTAGCCCAAGGATGAGTTATTTCTCTGCTAACTTTGCCTCCCTGCAGGCTAGGCAGCCAGCACTTCGCTGCCTGTAGGCATGCTGTCCCCAGAACCCTTGCCCAGCTTCTGCGAGACACCTGGGGTTCAGTCTGGTCCTGCACCTGGCTTCTGAAGGCAGAAAAATTCTCACCTAAGGAGCAGATGGGTTTCCCCATTGCAGTGGGTCAAGTCTTGGTGCAGGAGCTTTATTTTCCGTTGTAGAGAGGTGGGTTTAGGAAGCTCTCCTGGCTTTCCTATGCAATACACATTCCAGTTAATGCTTGGCTATGGTTTTAAAACAACTTCTGTGTTTTTCCCCCCCCCCCCCCCTTTGGCTCTTCGTTGTTTTCCCCCCCCCCCCCCCTTTGGCAAGAGGCTGTTGTTTTTGAGTGGATAAAACAGTGTTTTTGGCTGGTTTTGTGGCAATGCAGTTTTCCATGCCTGGAAGTGAGCCCATCTGCTGTGCTGACTGAGTCTTTAACTGCTTCCATGCAAAAATGTGTTGCTGCAGCTTGGTGGTCACGTGTTTCACTACAATGTGGCCAAAATCTGGGAGCAGCATGCAGTATGGGTCTGCACATCCAGGCATAAGTTAAAAGATGCTTATAAAAGCATATGTTAAGGTTGCACCAATGTTTTTGCGATCAGAACCCAAATTCTGCTAGGAGATGGAGTATGGGGCTGTTCTTGTGCTTGTAAATGGTTTTGTGAAGACTGGGTGTGCTGCTGCTGGTGTGTTGTTTGGTCAGCTACTACTGTGGCATTGTGGATGTGCATGTCAGCATTTTGTTTTTCAATCCTAAAGGAATTAATTTTCTATTTTATTTTGCAAGTACTGTGTGTGTGCATCTCATTTTTCCTAAATAATGCAGAAATCAGATTACTGCATTCATCTGAGGAGAACCATCATTGATTAACAGTTCAATCCTCAGATGTGTTTGATGGGATATAATTTGCTGCCTACATGTGATATTTTGCACTTCCATGGCCATTCCCAACACCAGAATGTGTTAGAAATGTTACTGTGTCTCACTTCTCTCCAGGAGGTGGGAAAGTTAAGTAAGGACACTAGACCACAGAAGCTGTGACTTGCCTGGTCTTTCCTGAAGAGCCTTTGGTGGCACTGAGAGGCTCAGATGTGTCCAATCCAAGCACTACCCATCTTTCCACCATCCAAAAACAAAGTTAATGTGCTCATGCTGCTTTCAACACCAATAATAGCAGTGATGAAGAGGCACATTTAGGATTGCCAGTGCACAGGCAGCTGGATATTACTTGCCTGGAGTGGCAAGTGTGGTGGGAGGAGATGGGAAATGCTGGGCTTTGCAATCCTGGGTGCCTGCAATAAGTCTTTCTCCCCTGAATATAGGAGAGATGTCCCTGGAGTTTTAGTGTTGCACCAAGCTGAGAGCACAGATCCTGTGTGATTGTGGCTTTGCCACCAGCAGCACAGAGGTGTGGGTGATCCTCTCGAGGGGATGAAGTGTCTTAATTTTTCCAGTGTGAATGGGAGTGAAGTTAAACTTTGTAGGGAGGAGTGTGGGAGTTGGGCAAGGGAGCAGAAGGAGATCCAGGCTGCTTGTTTGGAGAGGAGCATGAGCCGGGCTGGTGCTTGTGGAGTGCAGGAGCCTGCTTGGGTTGGCAGGTGCTTTGGAAATGAAAATATTTTATCCTGAGTTACGTAACACAGCAGCATGTCCAGACCCGAGTTCCCTGCAATTTCCTGGCCTGCAAGGAACAATTTTCTGCTTGAAATATTAGCCTTAGCTTTGAATTTCCTGGCTCATACGGCATGTGCAGTCAATGTAGTATCTGCATACATAACTGCTGCTCTTTGAACTTGAGCTGGTTAGGTAAATTTATTTTTGTTTATAGCTGTCGGGTGATGAAGAACAGAAAGCACTTGTTCATTAAGAACTGTGTAAGTACATCCAAACCCACCCTGACCCTGCTGGTTAGATCCAGCAGGTGGAAGAGGCTGCAGACCCTTCTGTGTGTCTAACTGAAGCAGTAGGTTGTAAAGAAGGATTTGAGGTGAGATAGAGCTGAGGTGCAAATTATCAGCAGTCCTGCCTTAATATAATTTCCATCTTTATCCCCAAATGTGGAGAAGCCTTTGCAACTGTAGATAGCTTTGATGTTTTGATTTTGTTACAAGGCTTCCGAGGAGTGGCTGAGGGAACTGGGGCTGTTTAGCCAGGAGGAAAGGAGGCTGAGGGGAGACCTTCTCACTGGCTGCAGCTCCCTGCAGGGAGGTTGTAGAGAGTGAGGATATACCAAGGATATTCCAAGCAATAGGGTGAGCAGAAATGGTCTCAAGTTGCACCGGGGAGGTTTAGATTGGGCATTTTGAAAAATTTCTTGCCTGAAAGTGGTGTTAAGCCCTGGAACAGGAAAGTGGTGGAGCCACCATCCCTGGAAGGATCTAAAAGATGTCTAGATGTTGTGCTGAGTGACATGTGGTTTAGTGATGATCTGGCAGTGCTGGGTTAACAGATGGACTTGACGATCTTAAGAGGTCTTCCAACCAAAATGATCTTATGATTCTGTAGCCATGCATTGGTCTGTGTCATCTGGCTGCACTAAACCTGCTCTGATGTGAACTATTTTAATTAGGTGATAGTGGTCGCCTAACCATGCCTCGTAACCAGGACATGCCCACAAGCTTTCTGATGCTTCTTCAGACTACAGGAGATGAAAACTCATGAGTGAGGCTGGTGAGGAGAGAAGATGATGTGCCATGGGCTCCCTGCTTCGGTTGCTGCCTGGCCCTGCAGAGGTGTGAACTGTTGTTGTGGCTCCTTCACCTCTAACTCAGAAGATACCATGGCGGTTTAGAAACAACAGGCAATTTCTGCTTTGTTTTTCTAAAATAGAGTCAAAACAGTCTTTTAGACATGAAAGATTTTTGACTTCAGACGACGGCTGTCCATTGTGTTCCCTGAGCTCATGCTATCTTGTGATCTTCAGGGAAGGTGAAAAGACAGGCAGAGGTGGGCACACTTTGTGGTTGACTGAGGTTTGCTCTTTTGAAGCTTCCCACTCACTTTTGGCTCCATGAGCCAAAACAGCTGGAGCAAAATCACCATTGCAGAGCCTGCTCTGATCATGCCTAGAGGTGGAAAGTCGTCTTTTAAAAGGATTTGAGAAAGACGTGCTGGAGATTTATTTATCAGCTAAAAGCCTCACTTGTACTTGCTGGTTGTTTTGTGCAAAGACTGGTGCTGGTGTTGTCATGTTAAGGGGGAGTGTGGGACATTTGCCTGCCAGTGCTCCAGGACTTGAACAGTTTCACAAAGTCAGAAAGTATGCCTGAGAATTCTGCCTTGAGCCCCAGCTAAGGACTTGTATTGAGATGGGTGTACAAGTTAAACTATTAGGTCTTTAGAGATTAGATTTATTAAAGTGATAGAAAGTAGGTTTGGAATTGCCATTGATAGACGCACTAACTGCAAAAGGATGATCAATCTCAACTTAGTAGCTCCAGGGTACATCGGATGCAGTTGTATGCACAAGTCTGTGTAATAGCAGTAATGTGTATTAGTAATGCTGGGGGAAGCTATACTGCATACTGAAGGCACAATTCTTGCCAAGAAGGTGTCCCCCCTTGGGTGAAGGAGTACAGCCTTTTGACCATCTCTGCTTGGACTTTCAGTCTTCTCCACTCTTATGGCCTGCACAGCCAGTGGCCAGCAGCCAGAGAGGTATTCTCCTTGTGATTTTTTTTTTTTTTTCCCACATCCTAGCCCCATCTGTCTCTGCATTCCAGGTGACGTTCAGCATGATTTGGGTGGAGAGTTGAGTACCACAGTCATATGTTTAGCCTGTACTCCATTAGGCTTATTACAGTATTTAGGGGTGTACACTTTAATTTTGCTGTTAATTAGGCAAAGGTCTTCTCTCTGACACTATGGCCTTCAAGAATTATGTAAAAGCTGTTTGGTTTTGTTGGTTTAGCTAAAACAGGACTGTCTTATCTTCACAAGACTCCCTCCTTCAGCAGTTTGGCTGCCAGCTCAGTGATCTCCGCCCCCAGAGATAGGTTAAGATGTTTGTGACTAGAAGATTCTTGTACTTTCTCCCAAAGCATACCAAGTTAGCCTGTATTCCTCTCATGGCAAGCTAGGCCATTATCCCAGAGATGGAGAAGCCTATGAGGGACATACAGAATAATGGTTTAATCCATTTGAAGGATTAACCCTGTAAAACTGATCTCTTGTGAGGCTGGTGGGAACGGTCCAGGGGCATCATGAGCCACGTGGGCTGGTTGGGATGTGAGCTGCATAAACTGAGGTCTTGCAAATATGCCTTATGAAGACTGGCTTGAGGGATCCTGGGTTGTTTAGTCTGGAGAAGAGGAGAGTGAAGGGTGACCTTATTGCTCTCTGTGACTACCTAAAAGGAGGTTGTAGTGAGGCTGGTGTTGGTCTCTGCTCCCAAAGTATTAGTGATAGGATGAGAGGAAATGGCCTCAAGTTGCGCCAGAGGAGGTTTCCACTGGATATTAGGAAGAATTTCTTCACTGAGAGAGTGGTTAGACACTGGAACAGGCTGCCCAGGGAGGTGGTGGAGTCATCATTCCTGGAGGTGTTCAAAAAACACATAGATGCAGCACTTGAGGCTATGGTCTTGTGGTTAGGGAAATGCTGGGAGGAAGGTTGGACTTGATGATCCTAGAGGTCCTTTCCAACCGTAGTGATTCTATGATTCTATAAACTGCCTTAGGGAAACTCAGTTTTCTGCCCTGCTACCTGCCTCGGGCTCTGCTCCTGCTTCATCTCGCAATAGGGACGTTGTGTTGTGGCCCCGTTCATGACTGAAACGTGGTGAGGGGTGGGTGGGGTGTGGGTCTTTCTCTGCCAAAGAGTGGGACAGGCAGTTGCAGCCCCAGTGCTGTAAAGCTCTGGGGGGATGCTAAGCAGAGCCCTGTGCCCACAAACACAAGAAAACAGAAAGGAAGAAAAAACCTCACAGAAAATCCCCAAGAAAACAAAAGCAACAAAGTGCCCTCTGTATTTTTTTTTTTTTTTTTTTTTCCTAAAGCATATGATTCCAAGTGTGCTGTATTGCTGAGCTGCACATTCCGGGCCATGGCGAGCCGGGCAGAGGTTGAGACACATCTTCTCTGGGGAGAGGGAGGGTTCTGTGAGCCTGACTCAGCAGCAAAGGTCGCTTGGCTGACAGACTTGGCTCGCAGGAGGAGTGGTAGGTTAATGTGTGGGCCTACCAGAGAAAAACCCACCGATTTGGGTGAACTGGGGTGATAGGGCAGTGGGGGTCAACCTCACCTGCCCACTCCCCCTCCTGAATAATTTCTCTCTCTTCCTTGCTGCCTTATTTTCTTTCTCCCCTCCTGTGCCCCCACGTTTTGTGTCTCTTGAGTTCTAGCATTTAATCTCATTGTTGAGTTGGTTTTTTATAGCCTTGGCTCAACTTCCAGTTCCTGTTTGGGGTCATTATCACATATGATTAGTCTTGGAACCTAATGAAGGGGATCAGACATAACTCTAGGGTATGTCTGAGCCATTTAACATTTCGAAGCTTAAAGATCTGCAGAGGAAGTTTATTTTTAAGCTTCCTGAGAAGATAAATTTGAATGTTGGATTGTTTAGGGTACAAGTAATAGAACTGAAATGCCTCCCAGAGGGGAGAAGTGCCCACTGGGATTTGAAGCATCCCAGGGATAATTATCCAGTGCTGAGTAAGTCTTGTTAGTCTTGAAATAGCTTTTAGTGGATGATCACATATTTCCTCGTGTTGGCTAGCATGCAAGCTTGAAACCATATATTAATATTTAGCCCTTGTTGTAAGAGCACTGTCAACATGCTTTTAGTACTGTTGTTATCCAGTCCCACCCTGGGGAAGCCAGGCATGGGGTTACGAAACAGTGGCACACAATAACAACCCCAGGGAATGAAAAGGGCATTTTTGGAGGCTGCTCTTCGAGGTTCCAGTCTTTCCCTGTATTAAGAGATAGGAGGGAGCTGCAAGGTCTTGCGTGTTGGAGCATCCTCAGGACAGCTCCAGCTGCTGCTCCGTGCTGGCCCTTTGCAGGGGACTGTAGCTCCAGCTCAGCAGAACAGCAGTGGGGCAAGTGCCACGCTGTGTCACTGGCCCAGGCGAAGTGACAGGTCTGGGTAGTGACTCAGCCGTGTCCCTGCTGACCATCTACTGCTGTGATGCAGATCATTAGTCACTGATTGATGGTGTTGCCCTGTTTTTAGGCTGCTGGAGAGGCCAAGGATCACATAGGTGTGAGGCGGCTATGTCAGTCTTCCACCTCTTTTGCCTTTAGGTCCAACAGGCTCTTGGTGGTGCTTGGAGGGCTGCTTCTGTGTGCCCTGCCAGGCACACCCAGACTGTGTCAGTTATATCTCGTGCTCTCTGTTTGACTATAAGCCTGTCAGAGCTATATAGTGGGACTGGGCTCTGTAGCTGGAGCCTTCTGGTGTGTGGGAATGAACCCTCCCAAAGAGGGACTTTTGGAGGCAGCGGGAGAGGGCAATCTGCTTTTGGGTTGAGTATGAGAAGCTTGTTTCACCTGGGCTGTGTTTTCTGCCTTTATCAGCTCTGTAAAAATACTCTAAACCATCTGGGGCTTTACTGAGGATAGCAATTTTATAATACCTTTTTTTTTCCACACCACTCCCCTCCCCTCCCTCTTCTCCTGTGCTTCCCATCTTTGGCTCCATCTCCTTATCTAGTGCCTAATCTATAGGTACCAGTGGGTTGGTTGCCAATGCTTAGGTGTCACCGTACCTGATATCTCAACTGGTGGCTTGTAAATCTGTCTCTTTACTGATGTCTTTTGTGCTATTTCCCCAGACCAGTCTTGAGGATGGGTCTCTGATGCTACTTGTAATACCTGGATCCCCCTGGAGGGAGCTGGGTTTGGACACTGCAATTCTGCTCCCTTGTCTGTGGGTTTTTCTGTCTATCAAAAATCTCCATATGAGTCTTTTCTGGCTGTTGTTGCTTTTCTCAAAGGTTACAGGCTCCCTCTCTGGGCACGGTGTTGGTGGCACCCTTGAGTGCACTGGAGATGAAGGTGTAGGTACTCATCCCTCATCCCTTGTTCAGTCACAGCAAACTACATTTATCCATTCGGTCTTCCTCATGCCTTGAGTGGCCTAAGGAAGCCCTGTAGGTCTTCCACTGTATAGGCAACTGTGTCCATCTACTGTGACACTGTTGAAACATCAATCTCTGCATCCTGCCAAAGAGATTTGATCTGGGAGGGGTAGAACCTGTGTGCTGGGTACTTCCTCTGTGTTCACTTCCCATTTGAGCTTTACACCAAGCAAGCTATCCTCACAAAATTGAAGAAAAATTATCATAATAGTAGCAGTATTCCTAATAGCATCTATTATTTCTTAATTTTTAAATACCTCTCAGTGTACTTCAGCCAAACTGTTAGCCCACTACAATTTTAGCAGAAGAGCTATCTGTCTTTAAGGCAAATGCTGCTGCTTTTATTTTAAAATTATCATAATTCCCCCATCTGTTCTTCCCTTGTGTGTGCCCTGGCTCTGCTCTGTGCGTACCCAGTGCCTGCCTGGAGGAGCTCAATGGGGACTTTCTGGGTATTGACTGAACAAAATAAGTTGCCACATTGTCTGAGGGGATCACGTCAAGTCCTTCAGAGCTGACGTAGTGAAAAGTGAATTAAACATTTGAGAAAACCTAAGAGGCAGCAGCTCAGGCTTCTGAAGCATTGCTTGGAAAGATGACAACCAGCATATCTGATCTGTAGGCAGCCAGGTGAGATGGTGCAAAAGCCAAAATTGGCCGAGTTGTCACAGCAGCTGACACTGGACTACGTGGATGCACCTGCTCAGAGTGGGAAGGGCTCTTGTCCCTTATCTGAGGAGTCACACGTGTGCCAGAAGACCTTTGTTCTGAATATTTGGAGCAACAAA
>NW_008623581.1:11731-31548 GCF_000691845.1 Merops nubicus | reverse complement strand
GCAGGAATAAAAGGGCCTTTCCCTGCTGCCTTGGTTCACATTATGCTTTGCTCTGTCTCCCTTGCAGCTGCGTAAATGAGTATGGAAGATTATGATTTCCTCTTCAAAATTGTTTTAATTGGCAACGCCGGTGTGGGGAAGACCTGCTTAGTCCGTCGCTTCACTCAGGTAAGGTTGGCCACCTCTTGGACCTCGGATGTTGGGGTGGGGACAGCACTGACGCAGAGCACAGAGCTTGTGGCTGAGCACAGAGGGCTTTGCTGGCATCACAGCTCCATAGCATTTTGTTGTCCACGCTCTTGGTGCATGCATCACACTGGCACAAGCAGCACTTCTACCTAATGCTCTTCTTGGCCCTGTTGGGAATCTTCCACTGGAGAAAGCTCATCTCTCTCTGAAGATGGAAAGTACCCTCTGAAGGCCACTGGGACAATTCCTCCCTGATTTGGATGTGCTCTCAACTGTTAAGGAGCAGCAGGTGTCCTGGTGTGCTTCTATGTGCCTTCTCTTCCCTATTCCTCACTGCATGAAGCTCTCCCTTTTATTGGTCATTAGTAGATAATTAAATAATCTGGGTCCTGCGCTGTCAATCCAGTGTCTTCTGTTAAACACCAGACCTTTTTTTCGTTGCAGAATAGTAGGGACAGGACCATGCTTCATTCATCTGGGGCAAGAGGAGGTTTTGCCTGATGCACCATAAAACACAAGTTGTGGGGTTTTTGTTGCTCTCTTCACTTGGAATTGTCAGCATTTCTCCCCTTTCCCCCTTTGTTAATTTTAGTTTTAAAGCCATGGTGATGTTAAACACTCTAACTGCATGTGACAGCAGCAATAAAGCTAGTCAGCCCCAAAAGGTTAACTGCAAACATGTGTGGCCACTGCTGCTGCTTGTACTTTGGCAGCACAGCTGCTGTAGGAAATGGATGTGCCCCAAAATCAACATGACTTTGTAGACCTAGACACCAGAAATCAAAAAGCTCTGTTTGTGGTGGTGTGGTGTTTTTGTTTTTTTTTTTTTTTTCCCCTGGTTTGCTGTTGCTCTCTTCTGATGGTGCTGCAGTCAGATACTACCAGCATCACGCTGGCTCTTGCCATTGCTGTGGCACTGGCAGTGGCTGGCTCTGTGCTCCCTTCCGAAATGCTGGGCAGGCATGTGAGCCTGGTGCTGGGAGCTGCCAGAAATGCCTGGCCATGCCATGGCCTGTGGTGGAGGGGAGAGGGAAGGTGTGAGGCTGCAGGAGCAAAGGCATCTCGTCCCATGCAGGCATTGGATAGAGGATGGAAGGTCCTCACTTACCCTTCCCTTGGCTTTTCCAGCTGCACAGAAGCAGAAGGTCTTTACCTCTCTTTTTTTCTCTGTATGCATCCTCCTTTTCTTCTCCTGCTTTCCTGCTTCTGAATTCCATGACTTGCTGCACAAGTAGGGATGTGTAGGCAGGGAATATGCTGTGCGCTTGAGTTAGGGTAACCTTTGTGCTGGGGAGATGTCACGTTTTCTTCTCTAAATGTGATGGAAATAAATGTCTGGGGAAGGGGACAAGGGAGGAATAGTTTTGAAGACAGATGGGTGAGTATTGACACGCAGAGATTGTTTTCCCTAGCTATACAAATTTGCTTAATGAATGTCTTGTTTTCTTTCAGGGGCTTTTCCCACCGGGTCAAGGAGCCACGATTGGGGTTGACTTTATGATTAAAACTGTGGAGATAAATGGTGAAAAAGTAAAGGTAGGCATCTGATGGTTTTAAGTATAAGCTGATGTAGCAGTAGCATGGCTGAGGTTTCTTGCTGCAGGCCTGCTGCTGCTGGAAGGTTCATGGGGAAGCCCAGGGCTGTCTGGCTTGGCACAGATGGTGCTGAGTCTAACAACCTTTACAATCAGGATCATAACAGTGAACCTACTTTAAGGGAGAAAATGAAAAGGGAAGATCTTGCAAAACTGTTCTTGCTTAGGAGGCACTAAGCTGTGCCTGGCTGGGGCTGAGGAAGCACAATGAAGTACTTCACTGCAGCCTCTGCTCACAGCATTTCTGGTAAGCAGAAATCTGTTGCATTCCCACTGGGATGTGCTTGATGAAGATCTTCTGTGAGCTCCCAGGATGGCCACTGGGGAGAGCAGGCTTCTGGACTTGCACAGTTATGTGCAATGAAGGCTCACCTTCCACTGCTGCTGAGTTACAGATTGAGGAGAGGTAGAGGCTATCACAATACTGGTACTTTGGTCAACAGGTTGAATTGAGAAGGGCAATGTTCTCCATATTATTAACCTTTTCACACTCCAAAATAGGTTGTTTGCAACCAAACTGCTGCTGAAAAACTGTCCTTGTCCTGTGCCATCTCCCAAACTGACCCTGAGCATCACTTGGCAGAGAACTACATTTCCTGGGCCAAAAAAAAACCAGGGACTAATCTCATGTTTAATAGGATCCATGGTTGGGTTCCAGCACATAGAGATGTTGGTTGATGCTGCTTTGTTCATTGGTAGAAATTTTGCTCAAGTTGCTGTAGTGCCCAAGAGGTGGGAGAAGAGTATGCTTCTCTGAGCCTCTAATGCCAGGGTGTCCAGGGTCCCTGAGCTGCTGCTGGAATTACTTTGCCTACATTAAATCCAAGGACATCAATGTGAAAAGCAGCAGTTTTCCCTTTGCTGCCTTCATCAAATCTGGTAGTGAGCAAATGGGAGACTGGAAGAAGTGTGACAGTGGCTGGAGGTGACATTGAGACCCATTTTTAAGCTTGTGTAAGTGATGGGATGAGAACAGTGGACTTGTGCAATATTCAGCCCTGGGGTTTTTTAACCTGTGTTTCAGCACAGACGTTTTTTAAAAAGAAAATCAGGTGGTGTATTCTTAAGTTTAAGATGGACTTTAAAAGCCACGATGAAGTCAGCAGGATGCCACCCCACTGTGTGAGGAACTGTACAAACCTATGGCAAGTGGTGGTCCCTGCCCAGGAACTTTCCAGCCTGAGCAGGTGAAGGACAGTGGTGTAAATACTTTCCCCTGATAAAGAGCAAGTTAATATTCAGCAAACCTCCATGTAAGTGGGATGGAGCAGCAGGCAGGAAAACAGTGACGATCATGTGTAGCTCCTGTGGTGCTGGTGCTTAGCTCGGTGGTTTTCATGCTCATTAGCAGGCATCTGGTGTAGCAGGTTGGCCAGGACACGGATGCTACTTGTCCAGGCTCCTCTGACAGCAGAGATGCTTCTTTCAGAAAAAAACAGCTCCAGTGGAGTGAGCAGCCCAGAGGATCTAAGCTGGTAAATGGCTTGAGTACTGCACTGAAGGTGGAATTAATTTCTTTTCCCTTACATACCTGGCTTAAAGCTGTCTCAAGATTGTCCTGGTCAATGGAGAGAGAAATGTAATCTTGAGGAAGACGAATTCCATCCACTTCAGACTCCTCTCCCTTCCAAGCATCTGGTTCCCTGTCAAGTACAGGGGGAGCCTTAAGAACATCATTTATGTCTGAGATCTGGTTTTTGGACAGGTGAACTCACCCTAGGGGTTTGTCTGCATTTGACTTCTTGCTCTCATGACATAATCCTGTTATAAAACTATCTTGGACTGAGGATGTGAACTCCTTAAGAGAACTTTGGGAGCAGTCATGCCACATGGGCTCTCTCTGGGGCAACGACAGTTCAGGGAAGCTCTGCAAGCTAAACGAAAACCTGTCAGTGTGGTAAGCCCCTGCTGCCCTGTAAAGATCTGATGAATACACAACTGTCCACCCAAGCAATTCAGTCACCTTGAGGCTGGCTTGTTTCACAGAGCTGTAGCAAATGGTAGCTGGTATAGCAGCTGTATTTCACACAGCAAATAACGAGCTGTTAAATCAAAGTCCCTCTCCTGACTGCACTAGTGAAGTAAATTGGAGTTGCTGGAACTCAGTCACAATGACCAGGCTTAGAAGCAGGCTTAGTAAGATATGCTTGGGCATTTGAATGAGCTTTCTGGAGTACGAAAGGCACATAGATAGTTTTTTTTTTTCCTGTAGCCCAAACTTTTTGAGTAAGCAGTTCTAGTGAGAGTAAACAGTTAATGAGTGAGAAAACCAGGAATGAGTTGGAGCACAGAGCAATAAAAATGACATCTCAGTCAAACGAGGCACTTCTCTGAGTGTGAGCTCATTTAACAGTGCAGGAGCTGTGACTCTGCTTCTGTGCTGGGCAGCATCTCCTGCATGTCTGCTGGGATCCAGGCTGAGAGAGCAGAGCTGTTTACTGAGGAGGTTTTCAGACTTGAAACTAAATGATATCTTTCTGGGGAAAAATACTTTCCAGCTTTCAAAATTGCGTTTCAGAGTCAGTGGAGAGGGACTTGCTAGCATGGAAGCTGTGTGCAAGCCATGTGAGAGATGAGTGGCTACTAAAGCTCACTGCCAGGTGAGCTGAGACAGTGCTGTGCAGCTGAGGAGGCTCTTGATCTGCCTGGATTTTCCAAATGAAACAAAAAATATATACAACACCTGTACAGACTGGCTACACAAATTCAAGGCAAGTAGATAGTTATCATGCTATCAAAGCTCGGGCTCCTCAGTGCTGCAGAGGGCTTTGCTGTAGGGACCTGTGACCTCAGTGTACTTGGTGGAAATGTTCATGTGCATAAAGCTCAATGTACATGCAAATGGGAGAGCGAGAAGCATCAGCTGGCTCCAAGAAAATAAATATCTGGATTTTCTGCATGCTGAGTCAGACACTGCCCTTTGGTTCCTTGGAAAAAACAGTACAAGTAAAATGGTTGCTGTGAAATATTTTATTTGGCAGAAATGATCAGTGGTGTGAAGTGTGAGATGTGAATTTTGTCAGCTTGGAGATCTTATCAATAAATGCAAAACGTATATAAGCTGGAGTTAACCAGTAAACCTATCAGTAAATGTTTGTCATTTATTGATACAAATGAAACAGCTGAGCAACAACAAAATTATCTGTGTTTTTACATCTGCCAGAGTCTGGAGACTGTTTTTATTTTAATAGGGACTCCTTCATTATCTGAATTTCACTTACTATTTTGTGTCACTTAATTGCAGATGCCAGGTTCAGCTCTTTAAATACAATGCCAAGAGATTAAGCACAAAGGTGCCCAGGAGTTGTAACCCAGCCACAAATTACTTGCTCTGCAAAAAATGTACTTTTCAGAAATCATACCCCACTTCTGAAAGCTGCTGTTGGGAGCTCTGATTTCAAACTAACACTCTTTATGATGAATAGCTGGCATAGTTCAACTCTGGAACTGGGCAAGAATAAGGTTTTCTTTGTTACGGGCTGCTGAATATATGGAAAAAATCTCAAATACTTTACCTTTCTCTTCCCAAAGTACACAGAATTCTGGCTGGAAATCGCCCTTTCACATGCTTAATTCCAGGGAGGGGTGCTTTAAAAAAAAAAAATAAGTTGAAACAGAGAAGTGGTCTTTTATATTGAAATTTTAAAACTTTGGATGTTTGTTTCTTTGACTGCCTTTTTGAAGAACTGAGGTTTTGCTGACCCACCAAACGCTATCAGACGGTCAAATTATAAAAACCAGTATGAGTTTAGTTTGTGTTGGGAAATGTTGTCTTTCTGGACCCAGAGGGTTTGGCAGACACTCATGGACTCTTTGATGTAGTTAAGGACGTGTCAACAAGTTCTACATGCTGGGAAGGCAGGCAGCCCCTGGAGCAGCCTTCAGCTGAGCTCGTTGTTCCATCCTGTGGTTTTCACCCTCCAGTGCATCATCTCGGGATAACTATTAGAAGCTTTGGGAGCTAGAGGAGGGGCTTTCCTATTTCTTCTTGGGATGGAGGCTACTTCAGGTTGGATTTCAGGGTTGACTTGATCCCTCCTGCATTGTGACTCCAGGCCAGTAGCTCAGTCTGCAGCTGAGGTTGATGCTGGAAGTCGCATGAACGCCCACAGACCTGTAGCTCCCTGGGGCTGCTGGCTGCTGTGCCAGCTGACTTTGTGCCTTGCCTTTCAATCCACAAGTGCAGGAACAGAAACAAAAAACACTGGAGGGGAGAGGAAGCCAAAGGGGAGAAGAGCTAAGTGCTTTCCCAGCATTGCTTGTACCCTGAAGGAGTTTCGAGTCAAAACAGTGCTGCTATCAAAGTAAAAATAATTGATTTTTATTTTTCCTTTTACCACTGTTCCTTGTGGTGGCCAAAGCTGCAGATCTGGGACACGGCAGGGCAGGAGCGGTTCCGCTCCATCACGCAGAGCTACTACCGCAGCGCCAACGCCCTCATCCTCACCTACGACGTCACGTGCGAGGAGTCCTTCCGCTGCCTCCCCGAGTGGCTGCGGGAGATCGAGCAGTACGCCAGCAACAAGGTCATCACCGTGCTCGTGGGTAAGCCACCGCCCGCCCCGAGGGGCCCCGCCTCGCCGGGCCTTGCTGGCAGATGGGGCTGTGAGCGGGAGGAGAACGGGGCGCCGCTGTGAACTTGCTGCTACGGGGTGTTCAAACTGGTGCAGCAGATCTTGGTGCCAACCAGAGCTGTGACTGCGGGTGGGCGCAGGGTGCAAACGGTGCCTTCAAGTCAGGGCTTGGACCATTCTTTCTGCAGATAACCCCAAGACGCGGATTGTGATGTTCAGGACACCGCAGGCACTTCTCCAAGTGTGGTTCCATCTCAGGGCAGTGGGATATTAGGAATATAGGATATTGGGAAGAATTTCTTCACTGAGAGTGGTTAGGCACTGGAGTGGGCTGCCCAAGGAGGGGGTGGAGTCATCGTCCCGGGAGGTTGTCAAAAAAACGAGTAGGTGTAGCACTTGAGGCTGTGGTCTAGTGATTGGGGAGATGCTGGGAGGAAGGTTGGCACTGATGATCCTAGAGAGCCTTTTCAACCACAGTGATTCTATGATTCTAGGTCTAAGGCTATTGCATGCAGAGGTGGATACTCCCCACCAGTTGGCCCTGTAAGGGACTAAAGTGGTGATGGTGCAGCTACAAACTGAGCTAAGAATAGAGCAGTTTCCCTTGTGACTGCCAGCAGGGATCTGTACAAATAGACATGTGTTTGCTCAAGTTGGAGTTGCCTCCGGGTTGCGCTGCCTCATAGCTGTGGGACAGCCAGTCTTGTCTCAAGTGGATCAGGATCTGGGAACCAGATCAGGATGTGATGGTCATGTGGATCATAGCATTTGTAGGTGGGACAGAGCTGGAAAACTGGCTATTTTTGCATGGATTTTAGGGAAGCTAAGAATAAATACCTGGATGTTATATTAATCTGTAGTGCTTCCACTTGAGCAAAAGCAGACCTCAGGCCCTGTCTGCTGCAAGTGAGGTGAAGGCTGTTTGGCCTGCCCATGTTTATCCATGCTCTGCTCTCAGCATCTGATAGTCAGGACTTGACTTTTAAAGGCCCAAGAGTTGAAAAATTAACTTGGGGAAAGCGAAAAAGTTTCATGCTGCAGCATTTAAAGAAAACTGTTTAAAATAAAAGATTTAGAGGATTGTGAAATATATTCAATGTGACTTTAAAAATCTTTTGAGCTTCACATACTCCAGTGGTATTGCAAGTGAGCTTGGGATTTACAGAGCTTCCATACAAGAAACTCATGATATTGCATGAGAAGGGTATGACATGTACAAATGGTGCAGAAATTATATATGACTAATAAATGGATAATTGGCTTTTTTCGGGAACATTAATTATCAATATCTACAGCACAAAATATAAATGTTAACAGCCTTAACATACGCTTTGAAGTTGGCGACACCTGTAAACCTTTTGCATTGAGGGATAATTTGTCTAGGAAGGTAACTTCAGTGTATACAGTGGGACCAAGAAACTGCTTTATCAGGAAAGAAAGGGGATCTCAGGTGAGAGGAGGTCAATAAGATGTGGCTTGCCAGTGGAAGTGCAGTCTTTTCCTCCCACTACTTCTCACAGAATTGCTGATAGAAGCAGGGCCAGCAGATGTTTCCTCCTGAACCTGCCAGGTCTCTAGACACAGGCCCCACCCCCCCCCGACTGTAGCAAGTCCTGGTCTGTTATCTTCACTGTAAGATTAATTAATGACAAAAATACCAAGTTTGAAGTGAAGTGGCTGGTAATAGGGTATAATCAAACTAGATGCTTGCTTGAGGCTTTAATCCACTCTGCTACATTGAGCTCTCTGAAGGGAGGGGCTGGTTTCTTGCTCCACCTGGCTTTGTGAGTGTCCCCCAAGTCCATCCCTCTTCTAGCCTCACCAGCCAAATCCTCCACAGAAATACTGAAATAAAAAAAAACTGCCCTCCATGCCAGGCTTCTTTTAAAGCTTGTCATGACATAAGAAATACCATGTTTAGTGTCTCACGTGCTATAATTGACATTATAAGTGCTTCTCTGAGCAAGAACAGGAGAATACTCAATAGATATTAAAATGGAAATCCTCTAATGTTGGTTAATAGCAGCAAACAGATGCACAGGTGTTAAATTAAAGATAACTGACTTGAATGTTCACGGGGCATATTCCATTAAATGAGCTGATATTAAATGGACTAGGTCATGTGCATCAGGGAATCCATTATTTGGAGAGGAGAGCAAGCACTAAGCTTCACATCAAAACCCCTGTCCATACATATATACACCACCAAACTCTTCTTTATCTCTTGTTTTGGAAGTCAAATTAATTCCTTTTCTAAACTGTTTTGTCAATGCAGGTAATAAGATTGATTTAGCCGATAAGAGGGAAGTCTCCCAGCAAAGAGCTGCAGAGTTTTCTGAAGCACAGGACATGTACTACTTGGAAACCTCTGCAAAAGAATCGGATAATGTGGAAAAACTCTTCCTGGACTTGGCCTGTCGGTTGATCAGCGAGGCACGACAGAACGCCCTTGTGAACAATGTCTCATCCCCCTTACCAGGAGAGGGGAAAAGTATCAGCTACTTGACTTGCTGTAATTTCAATTAAAGAGCTGGCATGTGATTTCTGCTTCCACCATGGGCCAAGAAGATTTTTGGCTTTTGCTGGGATTTACCTACTGAAAGGGAATTCCTGTCACTTTGACCCACCTGACTTACCCTGAGTCAGGTTGCAGACCTGGAAGCATGGCAGGCTGACAGTTCCAGCTGCATGGCAACGTAGCAGAATAAAACACAGTTTAAATGTCATTTTTCTTGCAGTCCCTGGAGTGAGTTAGGAAGAGAAGAGTTGCACAAGTGCTCCATGTAATGTAGAACATGAGCTATTTCATTTCCTTCTATGGGAGACTAGAGCAGCATCTCTTGAAGATATTGAAGAGATGA
This sequence comes from Merops nubicus, assembly GCF_000691845.1. Taxonomy (NCBI): domain Eukaryota; kingdom Metazoa; phylum Chordata; class Aves; order Coraciiformes; family Meropidae; genus Merops; species Merops nubicus. Next base: position 22,329 of record NW_008623581.1, on the reverse strand, counting down.
AAATCTCTATTGCAGAACAATGTGTTTTGATCCTTTTTAAAATAAATAAAACCCCCAACAATGAGCACTGACCCTGGACCACACTGGCAATCTTCTGGGCTGCCAGGGCGTGGGCTCTTGGGACATGTACATAGCGTCTGCCCATGTGTCTTTGTGGAGGACTCTGGTGTTTGAAGTAGTGTTCTGTCTCTCATTTAAAGGCATTTTCATGAACATGGGATTAAAAAAAGTTACATAACTCAAATCTTCAAGATTTAAGATGACATGGATACAGCTCAGTTGCTCCCTTTGGTGCTAAGAGTTCAGCAAATATCCATAGACCAAATGCAGTCTTACTACATTACTGTCCTCTGAATGTGTAACTTAGACTGCTAGGAAAAAAAAAAAAAAACACTAATAAGCACTGTTCATAAAAATAAAAAAGTCTCATTACCTCTTTTTCTAGACCTGAACATAGTGGGAAAGGACTGTGCTTCTTTGATATCAAACACAGGATGAAAAGACTTTCCAGAAATAAATTAAAATTAAAAATTAACAGTTCCTTCTCTAATTAGTAATGTCCTAATGTGGAAAATGAGCCTTGAGGAAGGTTATTGGTGGACTTGGAAAAAGTGCACCAGATATAATCAAAATCTTATGCGTGCATGGATTGTGTATAAGGGTTCAAAGAGAGCACAGTTTGAGGTGTCAGTCTGCAATATGTCCAGCTTAATCTAAATCCAACTTACATGCAGTTCTTGTTGAAAGGCAAGTGGATAATTTTATAGAGGGTTTTTCTTATGCTAACTGGAAATAGGGACAGGTTGCAAGTGGTAACATTCTGTGCCTGAGCCAGCCAGCGTTCACCTTGTGGATCTGCTCTCCAAGACTCTGGTGAAGATATCTTCTTGGCATCCAGTCTCTCTGCTAGAGCAGCTTTCAAGTTCAGGGCTATAGAGTCATTTAATTTCCTTCATGCTTTGTACTCTGAATCCCAGACTCCAGTGTAGGGCAACTGTTTAGGCAGTTTCTTTCTACAAACCCCCTGAAGTGGAAGCACTATGGGGTTTACAATGTTATTACACCTCTAGTGCCATATGTGAATAATGCATTGCAAATTTACACGTTGACATCAAAGTGAAATTGGAAGATGGTGAATACATACATGAAGAATTATATTTATAAGTCTGAGTTCAGTTTAGCTAATCTGGATAAATCTCTCCTGGCAATTACATGGCTCTGATGTGCTGTAACTTCATCAGTAGGGGTCAAATAATATTAAAATGATTATTATAACAGAGCTTTTTGTATTGACATAAAAGCTGCCAGAAAGTACCTCTTGAAAAGAATAACAATTAAAAAAAAAAGGCATCCTAAAATTCTTTTTCATGGAAAGACTACTTTGGGCTGTATCATGTTGTGCCTTTGATCTGTAGTGGGGAGCTGACTGTGTCATATGGCCATTTGTAATGTTTTCTTGCTATTTTTAGGTCACTTTCTTTTATGACTAGTGATACAAATGAAGATATACAAGTTGTGGTATGAAGCTTGTTTGTTATTTAGGTAACACTTAGCAAAGAGCTTCTGTAGGTGTGAGATATTGGAGGACATGTCATCTGCTGTGCTGTCCTGGTCCTTTTCAGTCTCTGCTCATGGTGTAATCTAAAGGATTTAGAAGTGTGTGGGACTCGGTGGCTTCTGCTGTGCTGGACCATGTGGTACAACCTGTGCTGAATAGCAGTGTCTTCCCTGAGCATTCCTCAAACTGCCAAATGCTTCATTTGAGCTTACGAAGACCACCCAACTCTGAGGCAGCTGATTCTGCAGAGCTCTTAGGTAGTTGTTTAGAGCAAGGCTCAGGGTGTTACATGTAAAGTGACACTGAAGTTAAAAATCAATACTATGTATATTTAATTTGTAAAGGCTCTGACTCTCGAGATGCTGGACTTGTCAGTGCATTGTTGATAACAAGTAGGGCTAGGCTGTTTGGTGGAGTTACTCAAGGAGTCTGCCCACTAAAGCACCTGTGGGTTCCCCAGCCGGAGTTCCAAAAGCATCCAAGCTGGGCAGGTACTTTTCATTGCTGCTGAGTAGCACTGTAAATGCATTTTAAAGTGCTTCTTGCATCACTTCTGGAGGTTGAATTCTACCACGTTACCATGACTGAACAAGCTGAACTGGTCAAATAGCAGAAACGACTAACTTTATTTTCTTGGCTATTTGCTCTGAGGTCTTTAGAAGGCTGTCTCTTTTTCTAGTGCTTTCCTAACCTGGAGGTGGCTATTTTGAGAGTAGTTGCCTACTAGCAACCTTGAAGTATTGGTTCTCTTTATTGCTAGCAAATATTCTCCGTGTAAGGACTGAGTCTTCAATGATGTGCTTTTGCAGTGAGGTAGAGTGCTGCAGTTGGGCTGATGTTACAGTGAAGTATCTGACTTCTCCAGGGACAAATCTGGACCAATTTCTTTCAAGGTTTATTCTGTGTAGACTTAAAAAGTTGAAAGGAAGCAATGGTGGTGGTATGTGTAACGTTTATATAAGGTCATAAGCCAAAGCTGTAGTGTGAAGCTAATTTATTTTTTTGCAAATAACACACACAATAGCTGTTGAAAAAGTGATATTTTATTGTAGTAACTCCTTTGCAGGAGTTATTTTTGTACACCTTTATATATATTTCTCTAGTGCATACAACCCAAATCTCCTTGTAGCATTGAGGGCTTATCTTCTAGAGTCTGGTCCACTGCTGAAGGCTTCCCAACCAGAAAAGGAGCTTTTTCTACTGCTACCAGCAACTCAGTGCTGTGAGCATAGTGATCAAAGTCTTGAAAAAGAAAAGGAGGTAAAAACTGCAAATCCAAGCTATCTGACAATCATCTCTCAACTATGGCCAAAAACACCTTGATAGAGGAGTGGATTTTTTAGAGAGCTGGACAAGTGTCTAAAAGCCATGCAGAATTGATACAGTGAGACCATATTTGACTGGAGAGGTTCTCTTATCATCCAGAGAGCCAAGTATTGCTAGACTTTTGATGTGTTTTCAGAGTGATATATTCACACCCATGGAGTAAGCTGCTTATTTCTGGATGAATTTTTATTGTAGTTCCATAATGAGACCTTTTTGTGACTTTTTGAGCAGAATGTGTTAGCTCCAAGCAGAATCCAGTATTGGATGGTCAGCAGATGTTTGCTTTATCTAGCAATCCTGTTTGCAGAGATTAGTAAGAGCATCTCCTGCAAACTGGATGATGTAACCTGTTTTCCAGTTCAGCCACTGATTCAGTCAGGCTGCACTTGAGTAAACCACCAAGTCTTCTGTGTGAAGGTCACTGCATTTGAAGTCCTTGCTGGTTTTTTTGCATTGGATATTTACATGGCAAGTTTGCTGGGACAAGCCATGACTTCTGTTCCTACTTGTGTTCCCTGTGAGAGACCAATTACTAGAGAAAAAAAAACCACACCTTCAGAGCAAAGAGTTATGATGGAAGAAGTGAAATTATGAACTCTGTAAAGAAGGGGACACCCAGTGCCTCTTTCTACCTCTAACACTGGCGTTCTGATTTGACCTACAGGTACATTATTTGTGCAGTCAGATGTATGGTTGTGCTGAATGCTAAATGGCTTTGTGATCATTATTTAATGAAAACCACACATGGCAAATTGTCAGGCAGGATACTTTGTTCTTTGCTACAGAACACATGAAACAGCCCTTTAGATCTGTCAGCCTGCTGGTGCTGTTTGTCTTTTTGGAAATAGCTCTATTGCTAACGGTTGGCTCCTGTTAGTCTAGGTTTAGTGGTTAATGACTGTTGAATTCCTGCAGCATCAATAATAACAGCAGCGGACTGAGGTTGACACAGGAGACAGTGATTTGAAAAGAGGGAGAGTTGAAATTAGTGATGCAGAAGCATGGTGGGTGCCCACACGTAAGACAACAGGCTTCCCTGAGCTTTTGCTGACAAGGGATGCAGTTAGGTGTAGTCAAACCCACTGGGTTTTACCTTGTTTGTTATCCCTAAGGATCACTGTTCAGCTGCTTTTCCAGTTATCTTGCTCTTTTTGGTATGAAGAACTGTCTATAAATCAGGCCGAGATGCTGAGCTGGCACAATATCTGGAGTTGGAGACTGAATTCAGTTGGAAAATAGGTTGCATTCTCCGGCTACTAAAACGTGTAAGCTACACTGCCTTTTGGGGACCTGTGGTGCCATTGTGGTTGGATATGGCTGGAGACACCATCACAGAAACCCTCTCCTGGCGGTGGGGCAGGCTGAGTCCTACAGGCCTTTGTGGAAGGGGAGAACATGCAAAGTAAAGAGATGGTTCTACTCGCTCAGGATTTTCTCAGTCCCATCAGCTCTTGAAAAAAATCCATCTATGGCTTTGATTTTGATTTGTCTAGACTTCAATAAGGGATGCTTTGAATTGGAGTCTCATCTGAAATTCTTCTGCTTTCTTCTGCTTTCAGTATCAAAGCACCCAATATCCTTAAACAGGTTGCTCCTACCAAACCAGATTTTTTTTGAGTTAATTCAGTTAGGAAAAGGTGTTTCTAGAGGACACTTTATGAATTTCTAATAAGCAAGTATGGAAATTCTCTGAAGTGTTCATGTACATAAGAGATCACCAGAAAATCCTCTAGAGCCAAAGGAAATATTATAATCAATTCCAGTAGTGAAAACCCTATGAAAGATTTGTATCAAAATGTTTTCTTTGTTTATAAACTTTTATTTGCTCATCTGAACAAATTTGGCTCTTGACATGACCTTTTTTCCTTGTGTCCTATTGACTTCCTCTTGTCTTATCCTCTTGTTGCTGTGGGTAATAATTGTTGCAGTTACTGTTCACAAGCAGCAGAGAATCAGCATTTTGAAGGACAGTCTTCTGGTCTTGTGATGAGTGGTGGGGAAACACTACCTTGATTTCCTACAAGCAAATAGTACATCCTAGGCAAAGCACCCTTGACTGAAACTGGTCATGTCTTAGAAATGTGATCATCCACTTGAGCTGTAGTTAAATGTACCATAAAGGTTACAGATCTCACATCTGCCTCTTTATCTTGGCTAGGAAAACAGACAACAGGGTAATCACGCTGACCATGATGCAAGGCTCCCAAAGTAGCCTGCTGTGTTGCTCTGACTTGCCTCGCTCGTCACCACCTCACTAAACTGACCCAAAGTCTCCTTTGCTGTACTGTACTATATCCAGCCGAGATAGATTGCTGGCTGTCATCACCCAGAGATGCCATCATGCCCTTTTCTCTCAAGTGAATGAGCTGTAACTTAAACCAGAAGTAAATCTACACCACATGAGTTGAGGATGCTTTTTTCCCCAGGTGGGAGCTGTAGATCCAGAAAAAACATCCTCATCTCTAATACTTAACCCTTGAAATACAGTCAGCTGGGTAGCTGGGGGAAGATAACCCAGATACAGCAGAAACCAAGATGGCAATTAATGTAATTTAGGCTGTGAATGTCAGTGAAAAATTAGACTGGTTTCAAGAGTGTAGCCAGGGTTAACAGCTCAGTCCATCTGTCTGGGTAAACAGGAGCTGGCTGTACTGTACTCAGAGATTTCTGTTTGCACATTAATAACGAGCTATTAGCACTTCCTAGATCACTTTTGTTGAGCCAGTTGCTCTTTTCCAGCAAGGTCAGAGGATAATTTTAGCTCTGGTTAATGCTACAATTAAACTCAAGAAGCTGATGCCACATTTACGTTTGCACCTTTTGTTTTTTCCACTTATGCTTATCTTGGGGTAATGTTCCCAAGGACATGCATACTTAGGAGTGCACCATGGTGGAGTCCCTGCTGAGCATCTTCTGGAGTCCAGCCCTGGTCCATAGGCACCTGACATGGCCAAAACCTGTGTCAGTCATGGCTTTCGCTGTGCATGGTTCCCTGGGTGAGAGGGGATGTTGAAAGTACTCTTATGCTTTCATGGGCGGTGATCAAGGACTCTGGTGTGGCTGATGTCACATGAATGCAAACCTCAAAGCTTTTCAAAGTTTGATTCCTATCATTTCTTTCATCCGTGAATCTGTTCCTTCCCAGTACTGCTCGTGCCTCAAGCACTGTGGAGGTCTAAGACTGGAAACAATCCTGGCTGTATGAACCACTGGATCTGACTCCTGCTCTATCTAGAAGGAACAGTATCCATGGCTCACCTTCTGTCCCACCGTGGGTTTCTTACTGTGCAAACAAATCTAGTTCAGTAAACCCATTCTCAGCCAGGTCTTCCTGTAAGGCATATTTCCCTTCTTGGGGGACCAGCAGAAGAGATTCAGATGTTAAGAAGCGGTGGGGGTTTGGTGCAAGTGAGTAAATTTCCAGTGAGCAGCTGTATGCTGCTCTCCATCCAGGGAGACTTAGGATCATGTGAAAGAGAGTCATTCTCAGCTATCACTTGGGTGGTGGTGTGAATATCTCTGAGAGTCTGGGTTGCATCATTGGCACGAGCTTTAGTAAATGCAATGGTTGTGGTGTCTCCAGCAGTGAAGCATTTACAGAGGGGGAAGGGAAGGAGAGGGGAACGCTGTTTTGACGTTAATGGAGTGAAAATAAAATGTTTGGTCTATGGTAGGGACAGCTGCTGTGGTTTCAGGTGGTGCCATTGCCTCGACTCTTGCAGAGTCTTTGGAAGAAAGCCTCACTGCTGGCCCCAGGCACAGTCAGCACTGAAGGGGAGAAACTAACTTCTTAACCCAAGGTTGGGGAAAAGAGGTCATCTAATGGGAGTATGGAGGAAACCCAGCCCTTGTTGCTCTGCTGATTTGGAGTGACAATTCTGGATATCAGAAGTAGTTTAAAATGTGCCATCATTTTTAGCATAATAAGATGCACTGCAGATATGTCACATCCATTTTATTCCCCACAGCTGCTTACAAAAGGAAAAAAAATAAATAAATCTGAGATTGGAGCAGCTGCAGTCACTCAGCTGTCAATATGGGACAAGGCTCTTTCTGCTCCTCTTTTATTTCCACTTCCCTCTGTTCTGCTGCACGTATTTGGCTGTTCTGTGAATTTGCAGATCATGAAATTTTTTTTCAAACTGCCTTTGATCTGTACAGAAAGATTCACCCAGCACTCATTTGAATTCATTAATACTTTGAGTAGGCTTTTTAATTTTATGTTTGCTGGCTTGTTTCCCTGTGTAATGTTATCTAACTGACAAGTTCGTTGTGCTCTGCATTACCTTTAGGTTTTTGAGTCTAAAATGTTTCCTCTTTCCTGAAAGCTATGATCATTTTTAGAGATGTTGTAAAAGCATCTTCATTTCCTCAGGAGAAAACCTAAATTACTCTCAGCTTTGATTACCAGCATATCAATATTGAAACGTATATTTTCCTTTTTTACAGCATGAACAAAGTATGTTTTGTACCATCAACCGTAGTCTGAATTGTAGTTTAAAAACCTGCTTAAGCACTAAAAGCAGCATTTTGTTTGCAACTTCCATACCAGGGAAGTCACAGCATTAAAGGAATTTCCCACAAAAGGAGTTTTTCCCACAAAGGTCTGCTGTCTTTTCCCCAACAATTGTGAATTTAGCACAATGTACAGAATTTTGGTAAGAACCCCGATTCCTAAACACGTGGCCAGAAGGGTGAGGAGAGGATGTGTTTCTTGTTGATCAAGCACAACCACCTCAGTGGAAAAAAAATGCACTACAGCTGGTCAGACCATTGACCTCCATCACTTGCTGGGCTGGTGCTGTCTCTGGGAAGGGTATAGGTGTTAGCAAATCGCCAAACTGTGAATCATTGACTGTCCCAAGCGTTTGGCTTTTCTGTTTTATTGAGTTCTTGTGGTCAAGTGTGGTACAGTGGGGTTGAGAAAAGAATGTATTTTGGATGACCAGGATGATGAATGTATGATGCTTCATGTTTATTTGTAATGTCCTTTTTATACTTAGAAATTGCTGACATATGTACCTGTATGTAAATAAATGTTTAATCCTTTCCACTTGGTGTTTAAAGTGATTTCTTTGTTTTCTGATCTGAACTGCAAAGCAAAGTTGCCTTAAAAATCCATGAAAGACATTCACTTGACATGATCTAGTATCAGACCAACAAATTAATGGCTGCTGAGGCTTTTCTGCTTAGGGTAACACACAAGGCTCTCATGGCATCAGGACCTCAGGAGAAGAGCAAAAGGGGAGCTGCTGTCCATGGGAGCAATGTCACTTTGCACTAGCAGGAGAAAAAATTTATCCCAAACGAGATCATGGCAAGGTTTGAAATGCTGGTGTCAGTCACTAGAGGGTGGTCTTTGACAGAGGTACCATCTTCTCTCGCCTTCGTTGTGGACCTGTAGCTGGTTAAACTCTTCTAGCAAGATGCTACGTTTGTGTTGAATGAGAATGGTTGGGTAATTCACTTGTCTTGTATTTTTTGTCCCAGTGCCCCTTTTGTAATCCTAGTTCTTCTCTTCAGCCTTCAACTTGTTCTTTTCTTGCTTTTAGAACTCCACTGGATTTCCCCAAGGACCTGTCTTTCTGGGGACCTAGAATCCTTTCAAAGAAGGTCTTCCCCTTTAAGCCTTTAGTCTTTTGATTGGTATATAAAGTTTATGTTCTGACTCATTCTGGGGATCGGGTTTCCTTCCCTGTGCTCTGCTCCACATCAGAGATGACTTCTGGGATGAGCTGTGAAGCTTGAAGACACCATGTGTCTTTTACTGCCTCTTCCAGTGACCTTGAAGCTCCTTCCTTGGTAAGTGTCTGACATGAGAGCTGGACCATCTGCTCTCTGGTCCCCAGGAAGCTGGCAATTTGAGTCAGTGATAAAACAAAGAGAGATTTCAAAAAGGAAGAGTCCCTGCATACCTGTAGGTAGGAACTGAGCAAAAGGAGGGGAAAAAACCATTCTTAAAGCTCAGCCAGCTTGGGGATTGAGTAGTTACTGAAAGAGAGGAGGGGTGGGGTGCTTTACTGCTGGGGGTGACGGCTGGAGAAGCCAGAGTCAGCTCTTCCTGGGGAAAGGTAAGGGACAGGTGAAGGCTGGCAGCTCTTCCTTTCAGGGAGCCCGTAAGCAGTGGGCTGTGCAACCTTCTTGTTCAGTAGGTGTAGCAGTAAGGGCAGAGCCTGTGCCAGGCTCTGCTGTGGGTGAAAGGATTGTAGGAGCATGAAGGCTCCCTGCAAAAAGGGATCAAACTGCCCAGGGGAAGAAATACAAAACAGACTACAGGAGTAAAACCAAGACAGCTTACTGCTTCTCCTCCATCTTCTTGTGTACAAAGTCTTCCTACCGAGCACCTGGGGAGCTCTGCCCAAAAGGTGTGTCATCTTGCTGACAGGAGCCTGTCACACAACAGGACTTTTTGGTCTTACTGTGTGTGCAGTTCTCTCGCAGGAAGCACAGGAGATCTGACTGCCCTGCATTAATTTTGGTGGTATTGTACAGACAGTCCTACATAATTGAAAACTTAGTCTTGATTTATGAATTTCTATGCAGAGGGAATCAACCACAAACTCAGTATGCATTTGCAGGAGCTTTATTACCTTCAGAATTAAACATGCTGAGCTTTATTCTTTTTGTGCAAGCTTATAATTATAATCACATCAGCTTGCACCAAAGCTATCCCTTACCGTAGTATGTGGATGAATTCTCTGCTGAATAAAATCACAAAAATGGACAACACATTTCACATCAAGATGCTGTCAGCTGTATGATGTACAAGTTCTGGTGGTGCTTCATAGCTAGCTGCATCAGATTTCTGGTGTATCGCTTGGATCAGGTCTAATCTCTATGATGAAGTGGGTATTTGTCCAGCTCATCACAAGGGAGTGCTTGAAGACACAGTGATACTCTTGTATTAGGTGGGAGGCTGTAGTAGAAACAACCAGTTTCAGGTTTTATTTGTTTGAGCACTGATGCTGTCAAAGCCTTTCAATATTGTCTTCCCTGTTCACAGTGATTTGGGGGTGAGTAATGCTGTGGTTCCCTTTGCTGCTTCTACATAAATGCAGATTTACTGTTTCCAGGCAGGACACATTTCTTACTCCTTTTCCACTTGCCCCTAATGTGAAGTGATCAAGTAGGATTTTATTTGCAATAAAGCCACTCTTTTGAACAGGCACAGCATGGGTAAATGCAGGCACCAGCACAGGCTTGGTCACTTGGGCTCATCCTGGAGCCTCGCACTACCCTGACCAAAGCAACCCTGGTGCAGTTCTGGTCATCAAATGATTATTTTTAATTCTACTTCTTTTTTTTTTGCCTCTTGTTTTGCTGTAACTGGATGTTCCCTTTTCTTCTGTTTATGTTGCTGTGGTTTGGGGTCAGGGCAGCCCCAAGAACCGTAACAGATGCTCTCTGTTAACCCCCTCCACCCACCCCTGAAAGGGAAAAGGGAATAAAGGAGAGAGACTTGTTGATTAGAAAAGAAAACAGTTTTAATACTACCACTAGTAATAATAGTAATAGTGATAAAAAATGAGACTATGTACAAATATATACAAAGTTAGTTCTGAACCCAACTCCCCCCTGTTGGCAACATGTCACCGTCACCCCTGGCTAGGGAGCAGCCCCCAGGGAGAAGTCCCAGCCTGGACTCAGCCACAGAGGGAGACTGGGCACAGGAGCTGGGTTCTGGAACTTGGTTCAGGAACACAGGGCGCAGGAT
>NW_008623581.1:0-11503 GCF_000691845.1 Merops nubicus | reverse complement strand
CCCCGCCCCGTGTGGGATTCAAGCTTAGCAGTGGCCTTGGTTTGCACACCAATCCCTGGCAGTAACTCTAAACATGAAGCCTAAATCACTGCTACAGCCAGATAGTTTATGAAAACGCTGCTAACTCAGACAGAACAGCTAATTAGAAGAGCTTTAGCTAAAAAGTAAAATCATTGCAGAACCAGCTCTATTTACCTCAAACCAGGATATATGTTTAGGATCCAGGGACTGCAGAGATTTAGCTTTAAACTTGCAAGAAGCCTCGAGCCTCCTACCACTGCCACCTACTGTCGAAGCTTCCTTTAACACCAGAAATGGGTTGTGCCCGAGTATCTTTGTGGGCAAGACAGCAAGAAATTGCTGTGATGGTTAAGATCTTTCAGTGGTACCCAGACCTAGACTCCATGCACTCTTAATGTTGGGCAAGTCTTTGAACCTGGGCCTCAATTTTCCTCAACTGTAAGTAGTGGAGAAAAGAAAGAAACAAACAAAAAAAACCCCCAAAAAAAAACAAAAACAAAAACAAAAACAAAAACAAAAACAAAAACAACAAAACCAACCAAACAACCAAACAACCCAAAACTGACTGCTATGGAGAAGCTTCTTTGTAAAATGACCTCACCTGTGCAGACTTGCTGCGTAGCCATGAGGAACTTTTTCTTGTTAGCCTGCAGACTCAGCATGCTTGTACCCTTGGTAGGAGAAGCTCTATCTCCTTAATACCTTGCTCAACAGCAGAAGCAGCTTGTTTGGCCTCAAATACTCTTCTCCCTCCCATCCCTCAATGAGAAATGCATTTGATTAGAGGATGCAGAACTTTGGGTAGAGACCAAGAAGCTGGAAAGGTTTACCTGTATGTCATGTAAGGGCGGGCATACTACAAATAGTGGCTAAGGGACAAGGTGGCAAGAGTATGCCATGCTTCCCCCAGTATCCTGAAAACAATGAGCACGTACATAATTATTTTATAGAAGAGATATGAAGGGGCACAAAGATTACAGCTCAGATTCCAAAGATCTGGTTTATATCTATGTCAAACATGGTTTCCATTGGCTGTCTTAGGCACGTCCTGCCTTAACACGCTGGTTGGTGTGCATACCCCAGCGAGGTAGCTATGGTGAGAGCCAGTGAAGGTAAGGTTAGAGAAGCCCTTCAGAGTCACACAAGACCCTTTCTGGCTGACTCCAAAAGTGACTAACAACATACAGTAAGTAAAATAATACACAGGAATAAGATGAGTGTGAAATGACCCATTCCCACAATACTATTCTAACTTCCAGCAACTTCTGCCTCTCAGATGTCCTAAGGCAGAGGTGGCGTCTTTATGACCTGAAAGGGCTTTAGTTAGCAGGTTCAACACAATCCGTTCCTTGAACACAGAGACATACATAGAACTCTTCTGAACAAACACTGTCAGGAGCTCAAGTAGGTATGTTAGAAATGGAGGGCTCAAACATAGAAACATAGCAATGTCCATCTTGGAGCAGAGAATGAAACATGTCAACTCCTTGTCACTAGTCACGGTGTAAACGGTGCATATTCATTCTGTCTCTAAGAACTAAATCCCAGTAGATAACTTTAGGCCTGGTTTTGATTCTGGAAGTCAGCATTTTCAGGCTGATGCAATCCTGTGCCACCAGGTTCCCACATCCTTCGGCAGGACTTGACCCTCCAGCTTGCAGCAGCAGCTCCAAGATTTCTCTATTCAATAATTCTAAATGCAGCTGTTCTGGGTGGGAGATATGGAAGACCCCAAAGCAAGGAAGGGAGAAGACGCAGCCAGGAATCTGCTACCAGCAGTCTTTAACTTGAAAAAAACTACAGGAAAGCTGGGAGCTATTACCAGCCTCTCAGAATGGTCCCCTCCACCCAAATCAACTCTGTTACAGGATTCCAAGTGGGCTCAAATACAAGGTTCCATACGGTATTTGAAATTCCTTCATGAAAACTTGGCCCTTCTCCACAGGGCTCTTCTAATGGTGAAAAGACAACACTGAGCACTAAAACACTTCACCTACCTATGTTTGATAAAGTGAGTAGTGGTAAGTATGCACACATTTACAAAACTTTTTATTGCATGTTCTAGAATTAATTTACAATAAAATACAGTAAATGCAAATTCTGTTTTCCCCCATATCTGTGGCAAAAAAGAGCTGCAAATAAACCTAACTCATCTTGGGAAGACAGATGCCAATAGATGTATAAAAAAATTTAATTGTTAAATAGCCTTTTTCTTCTACTAGGTCATTCCCAAAAGCCTTAAAAATAATTAAAAACAATACAGCATAGAAATATCTTTTAGTATTTTGGTTTATTGGAAAAAAGGAGTCTGTGCATGGAAGAACAACTCAGGAGACCAGCCAGTTGCCCCTTCCAATACACCTGCTGAATTATTTGCACTTGAGAGATCCTTGCCTTCTGAAGGGGAACAAGTTTCCAGGACTGTATCGCTTAAGACCAAGGTGGCCTTGGTGACACCTGCAGCTACAGGAGTTGTTTGAGTCCTGGCTGTACCCCCAGAGTTTAATCTCTCATTTTGGAAGCAAACATCACTTTCACTGTTCTTTTTGCTTCCAGCAGCAGGGCTCCTGCCAGCGTGCCCACAGGTCGACTGCAAGTCCATAGCCCAGCAAACTGTTTTGAAGTTTGAAGATGCGGTTGGTTTCAACCTTTTGCTTGGAGATGGTGTGACCCACTCCTCCAAGCTGTAACCTTCTCTGTCTCCCCTGTTACTTGGCCTTCCACGTTTCACTAACCGGCCACTAAGCTGCTGCAACAGAGTGTTCTGAACAGAAGATCTGCATCGCTTGCCTTTGGAGTGGGATTTAGTGGGATTTTTAGGGGTGACGATAGTGGCAGAAGAGCTTCTCTCCCCAAAAGGCCACAGCTTCTGGAAAGGTTTTGTCATAGGAGTCGACTGTGAATACGGAACAAAGTCTTGAGCACTCACTGAACTGCATTCTGAATCACAGAAGGAGTAATAAGTCAGTGGAGTACTGTGCTTGCTAAAATCAGGAGGGGACCTGTGTAGGGATGAACTTGATTTGGAACTGTTAGAGGGAACGTCTCCAGGACAAAGCACCAACTCAGAGGCTGTGACCTTTTCTGTCAAAGTATCTTCCTCTATTACAGAATTACACAATTTATTTAAGAATTCTACAGGTTTTGCTACCTCTTTTGCACTTGCATCAAAGAGATCAGCAGAAGCATTGTAGCTGCCTTCAGGGAAGATACTGTTCCACGGCATCTCTCTCCCGCTAACACTTCTGAAGGTATTTTCTGGCAGTTCTGTCAGTGGTTTTAATTCTCTTTTATCTGTCTGTCTGGTATTGTTGGGAGTTGCTGGATCAGAGTCCCACACACCTGTACATCTAAGATCTGTTCTTTGGCTTGGTGTAGAATACAGATTTTCTTTATTTTCACAACCAGCTAAACAGCGACCACATGCAGAATGCACGCAGGTAGCTGCCTTGCTCCTTTTTAAACAGGAGGTGTCTCCATGTTCAGCAGTGCTCTGCAGACTAATAAAAGACCAAGCTGACTTTGAAATGTCAATATTTGCTTCTTTGGACTGCACGTATCTGCTCTCAGAAACAGAATGCTCTGATGCAGCTGGCAAGGACTGTGACAGACTAGGTAGATGAAGGTTAGGTATAAAGCAAGATGTTTCGCATTCCTTGTCAGCTGAAGACAGAATATTAGAGAAAGACTCACGTTGTGACACTGGGGGAGGATTTGCATTTGACTGAAAACAAGCAAACAACATGTTCTCCCAACTATCATTTCCTACTGTTGGCAAGAACCTCCCTGAGACGTTTGCTCCAGGCAAATCACCAGCTACCACCGCTTGCCTGTGATATGATTTGTCAAGATTTATACCCAACTTGCTACTTTCAGGAAAGGCCTGCTTGCCTACATCAAGGCTGGGTGATGTTACAACACTCTTGCCACCTTCTATTTTGGCTAAAAACTCATTTAGGCTTTCTGAGAATGGGAGATCATCCCAAAGCATAGAGTCCATGCGAGACACTCCAGCTACATTTGTGTGATGAGATGCTGAGACATCTCTCCTGTAAAAAAGGGAGCTGTGAGATTTTTCTGGGTAAGAATAATTTCTACTATTAGTCTTTGCGTAAATGCTTCTTACCCCAGATTCCACAGGATGTTGCAACAAGCTGGAATTGTTCCCATGTGAACACTCAGTCTTTGAAGAGGATACTGTCTCTAATTTAGCAGTTGCAGAGCCACTGTCAGACTGTGAACTCAAGTCATTGTCCTCCTCTTTATCCCCTTCCTTCATAGAAGAGGTGGAAAATTGTGAATCCCAAAGAGTCTGATTGTTGAGGCTCACACTGCATGACTCTGCAGAGACAGGCTTCCCCTCTTGCTCATGCTGTTCACTCAGAAGCTTTCCCACTTCTAGAGTGGGAAAGTCTTCTGCTGTTACCCAAGCAACAGATGAAGTCAGGCTGAAGGACTGCTGCCAGGACCCTAAAAAACTTTCTCTGCCACTAGACCAAACAGAGCAGGAGTTTCTGCTCAGGCTAGACAAGCTGCTGAGCTCACTGACAGGCTCATCTATTGGAGCTCCAGATGCATCAGGTAAGTATGAGCTGTTATTACAGCTCCTGGATTTTGCCAACTGCAGAAGCCGATGGAAGTAGTTGATAACAGTAAAGCCACTGACAGCAGCATTTGGCAGGAAGATCTGGCAAGCTGTAAGTTTTTTTGTACTTCTGTTAATTCTGGAACAGTTTTGGAAGATACTGCTGGCAGCAGAATGCCATTCATCTTCCCTTGCACAACCCTGGGGGGAAACAAACAAACAAACAAAAAAATAAATTAACACATCTTTTAAGTCAGGCTTAAACTTTGGTGTCACTTTTTGTCAGGGTTTGCAGGGAAAGAAAACACAAAACAGTCTGTCCCACAAAGCAGTACTCCCTGGGAAATAAGCACTGGCAGGGGCTATAAAGGGCATCACAGTGAGAGATTCTTTGCTTGTTGCAATTATGCTGAGCTTTGGAGCTGGAAAAACAACCAAGAATTCTAAGAAAGGACTTCACAGAAAATTTCTTCCTCCCTTTAGGGCACTGGGTCCATCCGGGCTTCCTCCAGTGCAGTTCTGTGCAAATGGCTGGCTGCCTAAGCCCCGTGCTTTTCTTTTATCTAGGAGGCACTGGGCAGTATGTGAAGCAGAGCACTCTGTACCAAATACCTGACTCAGCAGCTCAGCTATCAAAGCCAGCACAATATTTTTTATGTGCCACCTCTGTGAAAGGGAAATAAGCTACAACCTTTATCTTCTTGAATTTATTTGGACAGTACTGTTCCAAAGGGGCTTCAGCTGCAATTCTTTATAGAACCTGCTTCTCTCTACACAGAAATTACAGGTGAAAAATGACATTAAAAGCAGAGGGAATTATCTAGCATTTTGAGAAGTGCATAAACCCTTTATCACCACACTCTGAAGTCTGGCAATACCAGAGAAGCCAAAAAAGCAAATACACCTGTCTCCAAATTCAACAACCCTCCTACTCCCTGAGTCTATGCAAAGGTTGTGGCTGAGGGATGTTAGCCAAGGACAATACACACTTCTGGTTAAGACAAAGTATGTTATGTTGATCCTGAGTTTGGGAGAGTGCAACTGTATGCATAGCTGAACACAACCACACAGAAATGTCTGTAGCCAAAGGCTGAACAAATGGTCTTCAAATGTGTGTTCAGTGCTTGTGAGTGCAGAAGCTGTTGATGTGTAGGATTACTTGTACTTGTAAAGGCATCAGACCTAGAGACCTGGTGAATGGTTCCAGTTAAGGAAAGTTAATCCATCAGGTCCTCCAGCTTCCACTACTTAACATGCTGTGCACTAGAAAAAAATCTCAGTTCAGATACAAACCTCATGGTACCTGTGGGAGAGGAAAAACACCTGCCAGGTAGGATTCAGCTCACAGATTTCATAATATGAATGAATCACACAAGCACCACTTGATGAGAACTTAAAAGATTGTTTCTATGGAAATATTACTAAGAACTAATATTTCAAAGTCTCTTAAACACATAAAAGAGCCACAGATGCACATGTTGAACAGCTGAACTTTATCAACATTTTTAAACACGCTCTTAAATTCAGAAATATCACAATGCTGCACAGGGATGTGTTTCTCCTTACATTTCAGACACCAGGAGACCACGCAGCCTGGGAAAGGTAGGACACTGCTTGAAAAGACAGTCTGTTTTTTGCTGGAACTGTACACGGTTCTTACAGACTCCAAGCTGTTACTGATACACACAGGAGCTGGCACTGCTCAAGCTCTCTCTAAGGCAGCCCTGACAAGCTGTCAAGCTGACTACTGCCATTCAAGATGATTTTTGGATGTGACTCATTTAAACCAACAGAGGAGTCTGGGGGAAGAGGAGCAGAATCCTTCCAGCGTCCTAGCCCTAAATCTTCTCGAATTCCCAAAAGATGTTGCACATGATGCCCCCAACTGGCTACAAGCTAATGAAAAAACTCATTATAAGACAGTAATGTGGATTAAAAATTACCTCCACTCCAAATATAAATCTTTTTCCAATGAAACACGATTCCACTGCTTGAACTAACACTCCTGGAGATGCATCAGGGCTTGTTTCTCCTGACAGCTGATTGAAGTCTTGAATATACCTTGAGTAAAACCATATAGAAGTATTGGTCCAACAGAAGAAGCCTTAACACAGCATTTAGGTGCAGTAAAGGTAGGACACATGCTAAAGAGAAGATATTGTGGTAGCTTAAACTAAACATAGAATGAAAACAGGAAAACATGAACCTATACATTTGATTGTTTAGGTCGCTTAATTTGTTGGTGAAATAAAAGTAAACAAAACAAACACTCGAGTGGTTTAACATACACATGACTTTCAGGTGTTCCCTGTGTGGCTGTGGTTTCTGCATCAACACAAAGACTGTCAAATGCTGTCAATGTGCTGCTATTGCTGACACATCCTTTCTGCTCACACCTGTGCAGCAACAGCAGTATCCTCACTAAGTGATGCAAATAACTCAGTTTCTCACAGCTGACAGCAATAGAGGAGTCTGGTGCAGAATGCCTGCCCTGAGTATGTCAGTAATGCTGCTGGTATGGGATTTAAAAAGTGTTCATCTCTGGCCCCGTGACAACACAAGGCATTAGAAAATAACAGTAGAGAAGGAAGCAGTGCATGTATCTGAATATCCCATCCTAGCAATTTCACACGTTAGAAAGTCTGAAGCTTATAAAGTGGGTGGTCAGGCTCTGAGGACTAACAGGCTTCTCAGAAATCCCTTCTTCCTAAAGGAAAATCTGGTCATTTGAATGAAAGCCATAAGGTACAGACTTTGTTTTTTTTAAATCCAAATTGTTATTGAAAAAAAGAACCCCAACCCAAAGGCTCCTTCTTTACCTTAAAATTTTTCTAAAATTGTGACAAAGAAACATGTCTAAACCTCAGGAAAAGCTGAGTTACTTAATAGTCTGACATTAGACAGAGGAAATTCAATCATCTCAAAACAAGGAGGAAGGATTCAAGGAAGAAGCCAAACCAACCAAATTGTGAAGCTCACTTAGCAGGTAGTAGCTGCCTTCAACAGACAAGTGGGGGAATCTCTTCTACTACACGGAAGTAATCCATCTCAAAATTTTCAAAATATCAGGAAAAGAGGAAAACAAACTTCAGCATTTTTTCAAGGTGATGGGCACCAAGGAAATGTTGGAAGGGAGCACTTTAGCAGCTTCTTTGCACTCATCTCCCCCACCATCCTGGCTCACCTCAGTTTTTTTTTAGGCTGAGGAAAAAGCAGCAGCTATATAGTTAGAAACAATCCATTCCTTACCTCTGCAGATTTTCTGCGGTGACCCCAAAGAATGGATCCAGGCAACTTCCAAACACGGTAACATCAAACAAATCAGTAGTGTCAGCAATCTTCAGGGACAATCTGTATCTGTAGCTTGCATCCTTCGCTTTACCCGTGCAGCCACATTTTAGACAGTTAAATCTACCAAGACAGTAAAAGGATAAAAAGACTGAATATGTGAACTTCTTTTAATCACTGCTGAGGCAAGAACTTATCTGCAGCCGTAAGCATTACTACTATAATGTATCAAATACTCCATTATGAACTATAAGATCCTTTCTTATTCTTTACTCCTTGAGGCATTATTCTCACCACAGGCTCAGCAAGGGGTCTGTATCATGACAGAATCCCTCTGGCTTCTTTTCCTGATTTATTGAATGCCAGCCTGTTGTGAAGTTGGAGAGATGGTCTTTGAATGATCTCTCAGGGAGTAATTCTGAATTCCCTGCACTCCCATTTTTTGCATTTTGTTCTGATTTGGGATTTTTCTTCCTGTAGCTTTAGTATAATACCTAGATTTTAAAAAAAATCATGAAACAGCATTGTTATCTTTTACTTCAGCGTTTGAAACGACAGACATTCTCACTTTGCAGAGTCAGCTCCTTCCATGACTTACTGTTAGTCCGTGTGTCACAGATTTCACACAACAGTGGCATTAAAAAGGAAAGCCCCCATGTTTCTGGACACACAGTGTGGAAGAGTCATACAGGACTACCTAATGCATTGCACATATAAAATTAGAAAAAATTTTAAAAAATAGGACTTGGAGGGGCTTTCAACCAATGCTTTCCATCTTAGGAACAGCACTGAAGAACTGGACTGCTCAGGGTGCACTTGGAAGCTACTCACACACACACTTTATTCTCCTAAAATGTCCTTCAGTAGAGCATGGCACTAAATGCAACAGAACTCTTGAGCCATAATGACCTCCAAGCTGCTACTAGAACACAAAGAGATCTAAATAATGATAAGTAGAATAAGTATCTGAAATTAGCACTTACTGCTACAGCAGATGGATTTGCACCAATTTGTTTTAACGTGTTTGGCCAACAGAGATTCTTCCCAAGGCCTCTGACAGTTACTACAGTTAATGAACCCCAAAACAGGACGTACCTCCTAGAATTCAGTACCAGCCTAGAAAAGCATCTTTGACAGGCAGGATAGATGAAGCAGGAGTTCTGGATAGAAATTACAGAAGCAGCCAAGAGTCCTCTCACACTATTCATGGGCTCACAGCATCACCTGAAACAAGGAAGTTAAAGTGGTTCAAAGGATTCTCATTTTTTGAGATGTTAACATTAACTGCTTTTAGCTGGGGTTTTTGAACATTTTGAAAGGCAGCACTCCGGAAATTATGATCTCTGTTTGAAAATGGTGGAACAACTCAGGCAACATCTTAATTAGCCCTTTAAAAAGAAAAAAAAAAATACAAAGGTATGTAGTAAGAAGCAACAGGCTGTCCTGGGAAGGGCCAAGTCATCACCTCTTGAGGTATTTAAAAGACTGTAGACGTGGCACTCGGGGACATGGCTTAGGGGTGGACTTGGCAATGTCAGGTTAAGGGTTGGACTCAATGATCTTAAAGGTCTTATCCAACCTAAACAATTCTATGATTCTATGCACATTCATGATAATTGCACACCACTGCAGATAAAACACACAAATTCCCACTTTTATTTAGGGAATCTTTATTAGAACTATCCTTGACCACAGCACTGTAGCAAATCAGTTGCTATTTTTTTTCCCTACTTCAGAATGAAGCCACAACGTGGGGTTAAAAGCTGAAATGATTCTACACTTCTAATTCTGTACACGCCTTCAATACCAATGACTGTTAAAGGAGAAGATGCCCAAAAAAATCTCAGATGGGCTTGCAATAGCAACTATATTCATGCCCTTGGAGCCAAAGGGGCAGGCAGCTCTCCACTGTTTACCATTGATTGCAACAAAGAGGTCACATTATATGTCTGAGAAATAAATTATGAACTAAATGTTTAAATAAAGATGAATTAATTTTTCTTCAGTATTACTTTCCTGAAGAACCATCTTGCCTTTACTGTCACTGTACTGTCCAAAATAGTAAGTTTTGGGAAACTTCCCTATTTTAGAAAGTTATCTTTTTTCTCAGCAGATGCTAGACATATGTAGAGAAAAATATCCTAAAAATCATAAAGTTCCAACTTAAGTGACCAAAATGATCTCTACAGATGGACTAAAGGACACCATAAAACCTTCTTTGCAACAGTACTTTTATTACATAATGACTAAGTATACATCTCTTTCCAAAGAAAGCTGCAGAATAAACTCAGAAGAGGAAGTGATTTCACATCGTCGTCCCAGCACTCCCCCAGGGAGACAGAAGGACAAGGAGATAAAGAAGACTCAAGTATGGTTTTACAGGTTAAAAACCATTCAATAATCAATAGCAATGTTTTGTTCCTATTTTACCACCAAAAAAATTAGACCTACACACTATTCCTTTGCCCTTTGGTGCACCATGCTCAGCATTCTGGAAAAAACAAGATCTAGAACATGATTATGTGAAAAAATATGAGTGATTAAACCTCATTAGTTTGAGCAGTTCAGAAAAAAAAAAAAAAAAAAATCAGATATCCCAATATTCCCTATGGCAGAAAGCCCAAGAAAAGAGAGGCAGGAAAAAGTTAACAGCTTTACTAGAAGGAGAACCAAAATGAAAAAAAATCTTTTCAGAACACATATTAACAGAGGCTCATGTGACCTAATATATTAAATGATGCATGCCTTCAATTCTTGCCAAAACAGAACTACTATGGTTTGGTTACAGTACAAGATATCAGTAAAACATACAGAGAAAACACATCAATATGTAAAAAAGAAGTAACAAAAATAAGCCTTATTTTGTTATTGCCCAAGAAGGTGGACTTGGAGAAACGAGCAGGTGCCTCACATTCCAACGGGCTTTCAGCTCAGAACTGTATGAACGAAGTGCACTGCTACCTGCAGTTTTTAATGAAATAACAATCTCCCCATACTCCAGAAAACACAACAGTTTTAAGTATTCCATTGGAATACGGGAGATAAAGCAGAGCATCTACGTATTCACACGGGTTCTGGTAACAGCTCCCTTTAGAGCAGACAGGCTCTAAATCTACGTCGCTAGCGTTCTTTGGGAAAAATACAGTACTCGAAATCTGGACATGAAAAAGGACAGTGTAACTAGATCTGGTTCACTTTTTTTTTTTCATAAATAAAGCAACCCAAATATCTGGACACACGTACCCAGCCCGAGAATCATGTGGCAACCCCAGTGCTCCTCACCACCAGCCTCCAGCGAGCTCTCCCTTTCCACAGCCCTGCAGTGTCACCAGGCTTTACATCAGTGCCTGGTGCCCTCTCGTGGCTGCAGTGCCTTGAATGCTCCCTAAGGAAAGAAACAAACAAACAACAAAGCACACTGAGAGCTGTAACAGATCTCACATTGCAGTTTTTACCCTTTAACCAGCAGCCTCCTCCCACTCCCCCTTCGAGAGGCCCCCAGAGGGCAGCGAGCAGCCAGGCAGAGCTGTCCTGGCTTCATCCGACACCCGTTGCCTGTCGTAAGAAAATCAGAATGCTTTGGGTTAGAAGAGGCCTTAAAGATCATTC
>NW_008623580.1:70781-71587 GCF_000691845.1 Merops nubicus | reverse complement strand
AAGTCCTTTTCCTACTCCTGCAGGAGTCCCACACGTGGCACTACTGTCCAGGAGAGAACTGCACCAAGGCAAAAACCAGCAGAGAATGGCCCAACCTTCTCACACTAATCCACTCAATCTAATCCACTGCTGTGTAATCTGCTCCTTCTGGAAATTCCCTGTGGTCTGTTCAGAACTTCAACAAAGTCAATAAAGCCTCGCATTTAAAGTAGAGAAGGAATTCCATGTTTGTTTGGTTTTTTTGTGAACTTGGAGAATATTTGGATGGGGGTCATACCTGTGAGGCCTGGCAACATCTCTCCAAAGAAGATTTGCTGACAATCTACAGACGTTGAGTTCCATAATTCCAATTTCATAAATATAAAGGCAACATTAAATGATCGTGTGAAGCTGCAATCCAGCTCTGAAACAACTTGCTGCAAAAGGTATAGAGGCACCAGATAAATCTGCAAATTCACTGCTTTCATTAATACTTGCAGAATCCTCAAGAGTAGAAGAGGCCTTTATGCACCATATGAAATATTTAACTGGAAACATATTGCCAATAATCAAATATTATGCTCAGAGAAACCTAAATGCAGTCTAAAATTTGGGAACTTGCTGCTGAGATAGCAAATAGCTTGTTCTTTATTCCTAAAGGTCTTACAAAGTTTCATCACGGCTTTGCAAAAATACATTTGAGAAATGTGAATTCTCCCTGTAAAATCCAGCAGCAAAGGACCCTGCTTCCCAGCTGTCTTTGTTGCTCATTTAGAAAAAATAGAAAATGGTTTCACAGTGATTGCTTTCACTTTGATTCCCCCCCT
>NW_008623580.1:56718-70750 GCF_000691845.1 Merops nubicus | reverse complement strand
CAGGAGGAGATTCTGCTCCTAGAAGGGTGGTGTAAGTCCAGAACTACTCTACTGACTTCACAGTGGTGTAAATGAGAATGGAACAGAGACAACTGCTTTTAAATGGATTAATCAGAGCACGTGAAACAAAAAGCAGAAAATTCCATCCCCATTTTATATTCAGGTCAGAATTCGGGGATTTGTTCTCCTCATTTGCCAGTGTTTCAGAACTAGGAAATAATATCTGAGAATTCTTTTTTTCTTTCTTGACAAAAAGCGCTAGTCAAAAATGGGGAACCAGATGGCTGCTTATATATTTCTTTTTTTTTATTTACTGCAATACTAAAGCCACCATAAAAAAGCAAAGTTGAACAGACAGAGCTAATAATATAATCATTCAAAACACCTGCAAACAGTGCAGATGGGCAATTTCTGTCTGCAAAATCATCAGTGAAAGACCGCCTTCCCATATGGGCAAATCTAGCTGCCTTAGAGCTTCCCAAGCTCTGTCCCTTACCTTAAGAAAACCTGCACTGAGCATATGCAGTCTTTTTATAGCAGAGCAGAAGTGTCTGTATCTGCCTGTTTATTTTATTTAAATTTAACTTACGGCACTTATAGCCCTCTATCAGTGTATTGGATTTGCCCATTGTATGTCCCAAAAGGGTGGAAACCCTGAAGTAGTAAAGCAAACAGCTTTTATTCAGGCAGAGCATTTGCAATTGTTAATGTATATTAACCAACCCCAAACACACAAGTTTTATTCCCTTATGTAAGCAAACAGTTATAGGACCAAGACTGCTGTAAACTGGGGTGTGTGTCTATCTTATGTGTACCTGTGCTTAACATTGGGTTATGAAATTATTGCCCCCCCTTATTAAAAAATAAATCCTCCTTATGGCATCCTTTTGGTAGGTCATCTTCAACGTTAATATACATCTAGAGATGGAAAAGAATGAGACCCAGAGTGCTCTGGAGCTAATGCTGGTGCTGCCATTGATTCCCAACTAGGATGGGCTGATTATGTGCTGCAAGATCTTTTTCACTTCCCAGCTTCTCATCATTTGAAGTGTCAAACCCACCTCAAGCCCTGGCCGGTGGGAGCTCCAAGCAGACCTTCCCAATTGGACAAGAACTTGAACCTCTTTGGAATTCCACATGACCTGCAAATAGTTCTTGTGACCCCAGAAGCCTCATCTCATCCCTGTTGCTCTCATTTAGGTGAAATATTTGGCTTTACTGTTAGTATTATTTTTCAGTCAGCATCATTAAGAAACTTCCCTACCTAAACTTCAGTGTTTCACATGAAAGTCCTATCCACAAATTTTATTCTCCACCAGGCTACATGATACTGAAAAAAAGTGTAATTAGACACTGTGAAAATGAAAGTAGCAAGAAGGTTCCAATCCAAGCAAATAATCTGCAATACTACTTTATTCTATGAATTCACTCTCTTTTGTGTTTTTGGTCTCTAAAACATATCAAAAAACCACAGACCTAACACTTTTTTTTTTTTTTTTTTTAAATACTAGCTATGAACCAAAATAAAAAGCTTAACTACATTTTACACTGTTGTTTTTATTAGGTGTGGGCACCCACATAAACTGTTAAATAAAAGATGTTTCCTGTTCCAGAATATATATATGTTTACTTTGAAATTCCCTGTTGTTCCTCACAAATATTATTTTTTATGTATTTATTCTGGCCAGAGTGGTCTCAAAAGCAAATCCAGCTGAAACAAAAATGGTCAGGAAATCATAACATGATTGGGGAGGGGGGGTTTACATCTTAAAAACTCACCTTAAAAGGACTGTATGAGTGAGTGTCCACAGCCTGGACATCACTGAGTGGGGGGTGAATGCAGATCTCACTGAGGCAGTGACCTTCTCCAGGCATTTTTGCATTCAGGGTCCACACATGAGGTCTCTCTGGAAGGAGCTCATTGCTCTGACAGGGCCTTAAATTTCATTTTCTTCAAACATGTGCACAACTTTTAAATTTCCTTTGTATAAATACTTCCTGGCAGTGAAATGCAGCTTCTCCAATAGCCAGTGAAAGAAGGCAAAAGGAGCAGAAACCAGGCCACAAGGAACACAAACACTCACAGGGAATATTGTACACTGTGTAGCTAGTTCTGGGGAAGAGCAGCATTAGGCCATTGCACTGGCATGCACAGCGTTAGCAGCTCATGTTGTTCTTTTAACATAACTATTAGAAAGACAATATGCCATGGAAAGGGAAGGAGAGGGACATCCAGGTAAAGAAAGGCTTAGCATCTGTGTGATAGATCAGTGTAATTCTGCAGAAAAGCCAAGTCTGCTCTCCTAGCAAAAGCTTGGGACACTGCAGCTTTTACACTGCCAGCTCATGTAGGAGGAAAAAGAAAGATGTAAAGCTTTTGCCAGAGCTTCCTATAGCATAGTAGCTCCATTATTATTATTAAGTATCTTCCTTTCAAAGTTTCCTGGTAAATGTAACAATAATTTTAATAATTACAAACCCAAGAATACTACTTCTACGACCAACTGTGTTCCCTGTTTTCCTCCAAGCGAAAGCTCTGCTTTCATGTAATACATAAAAGAGCAATATTACTCTGATGAACTAAGACACATGAAATATCTAATTAACATTAAAATATTGTCTCTTGTCATTAGCTTCATTTGCACTTTAAGTGTCAGTTCTTGAGAGAGAGGTTCAGAAGCAATGACCTGGCCCTTGAATAAAAAAAACAAAACAAAACCAAAAAAAACCCCACCATGCAAGGCAGAAAAAGAGGAAAAAATACACTGTGAAGTACCACATTACATACAAACAGGATTGCTTTCTTTGGTATGCAGGCACAAAGCAGGACTCTCAACAAATGAGAGAAACTCTTTCTCTCTTCTTTTTGTTTCCCAGCTCTTCAACCTCCACTGAACCACTACAGAGCAATGACTTTTGGCCATGAGTGGAGCAAGGGGTGAATGGGTGAAACCCATCTCATCCCTTTCCCTGTGCACCCACTGCACAGCACTGGGCACTGCAGCTCAGCCCACCCTGTCAGGGTTTGTCTTTTCTGGCTGAAAGCTGACCCTGAGACCTGCACCCACCCACACAAAAGCAACCTAGCCAGGCCACTGGCTGGGTGGTACCTTTTTGGGAGTGAACCTGCCCTTGGGCTGTGAAAACAAGGCTTGTTGAGTCTAATTGATTTATTAAAACAGATAACCTTTTGCAATCGTCCTGATGGAAGCAGGAAGGCAAAGAAGATCATTATTTTCATTTTAAACTGACCAGTGTGTTCATCAGGTTTTGATTATTTTTGTTGCTAGGAGGTTTGTGACAAATAAGAACTGCATGCTTTTCTTTATTTAGTTGCTTGTATGCTTGTTTGCTTTGTACCTGCTACTGAAGTATGCCAGATCCATTTCTTCAGCACATAAGGGCACGAGGCTCACAAAACAGCATGAGAGTGGACATGGACACTTTTCAGTCTAATAATTCCAGGTCAGGCAGAGCTGTGTGTTCAAAGCTGGATTTTTTTGGCTTCCCAGGACTGTGGAAAGTTTGTCTCGTTAGAGGGAAGAGCTTAGCTGAGGTACTTGGAGCAGACACTTGCCTCCAGCCACCGGCAATTAATGTGTGCTCAGATAGGGGTGTTTATTTCCAGACCATGTCTGGTAACAACTTTTCAGATTAAAATCTCAGGGGTCTCAAGTAAGGAGAGAATTTTTACTGTGAAGAGTGAATATTATTAATACAATATAATGCAAACCCATAAACCAAATAAACTTCTCTCCCTTCATCCCTTTACCAAGGCCCACTACTTCATCTGGAGCATGACTATCTTTCTCTTTGTGCTCAGGCTGGTTTATGCCATCTATTACAGCACTTCATATTACACTTATATTGTTCTTGGGAAGGCAGAATTTTCAAGACGAAATGCTGCCCTGTCCCCGTTTCCTTGGCCAGAGGAGTTCCCATCTGCTGCTTGTCCTGGGGCATGGAGCCACTCCTGCATCACCCAAGGACTGACACGGCCACTGATGGCTCCCACCCTTTTCTTCCCAAAGCTGGAGGAGAGCTGTCTCTGATGCTGCATGGGAGAGCAGGAGAAAATCCACACATCACCAGAAACACTTTTCCTACTGTTATTTGTAGTTTCAGTGCTCTCTCTTTTTTGCCTAGACATGAGGATTAAATGCCAAAACACGTAAAACTAATTGTATCAATCTAACTCCCTTACTCAGCAAACCTCTTGGTTGTGTTGCTGTTATTCCTTGCCATTTGTAGGTCAGGATCTAATGGATGAGCTTCACAGGCCTGCATATTTCTTTTTGGAGTTCATTAAAGCCTGAAGCAATTGCACCTTAACATTTCCATGCAATTGCAGATTTGACCTCTGGCAACGGGCCTTGCAAATCGATTCATTTCCAAACGGGTTATGATTTGTCGTCACTGAAAAGTTTGGGCAGGGGAGGGGGGAGCCCACCTCTGAGCCACGCAGAAACCAGCCAGCCTCCAGAGGCAACTCCAAAGCAGGGCTTTGCCTGAGTCACAAGGACAAACAGAAACCAGGCAACAGTTTTGACACTTACTAAAAACAGTTAATCGTTTAAGAGTCATCGAGTTTTTCACATGCTAAAAATTGATGGCAAAACAATCAAATGCATCCTGTGTTTGACTAACACCTAAAATTTGACTTTGACCCTCTGGTACCAAAGCAAAGAAATTCACAGTTAAAGCTACATGTCTAGGCAATGCTCTGTGCTTAGCTCACACTGTTTTTACAAAGGGTCTGTGCACAGTTTTAAGTGCCATATGTCTAGGGTAAGGAGGAAAACCAACAAAAAATATAAATATCTCCTTTGCTTTCTAATACAGGAATTTAAATCTTCTAGAATGTAATAGAGTAATGACTCTATCTGATTATTGGTTTTCATTTTCCCTAGTAGTTCAGTTAATGTTCTTTTAAACTATTATAACATGAGTTAAAGGTTGCTGAGTTTTGTTTCTTGTTTTTTAATCTCCTGAAATGTTTAAATAAGTTCATGGAAGACAGACCCCTATATCAATGCTGATAGCACATCTAAAGTCCAAGTTCTATATTTAAGAGATTTCTTTGGTTACAAACAATTAAAATTAGATATTTTTAGATTTATTTTTTTAACTGAAAAATCCACTTCTCTTGAAGCCCTCATTGCAAGTGCAAATGTGTAAACTGAACAAGACGTTACTTTTATTTTGGGGTATAGCATATCTGAAAAACAGCCCCAACCACAGTGCAGAAACAAACTGGAAACATATACAAGAGTAGGCAATGAGTTTGGAATGACTCCTGATGCTAAAAATCTATTTTATTTCTGCTCCAAATTTGTGAAGTTTCAGCTTTCAGCCACAGGGATTTGCTATTTTTTTGTGTTTGATGAAACGTGCCTTTAATATGAAATGATGTTCCCTGTGTAGGTGCTTACAGAAGGTGGTCACCTCAGGTACCTCCAGCTATCACAGTATCAGAGAGGCTTTCCAAAGTACAGACATGGTATGATGAAGATTTTATTATTTGAAATGAATGCTTTAACACTGTCCAGAATGCAGCCAACTGCACATGCAACATTCACCTACTCTTCTGCCAAAGTCCTCTGAGAAGTACTTTGCTCTTCGTTGTTCAAAATAACCAATGACATTATATCACTGCCTTCTTCCACACGTATGGCATGCCCTACCTTCTCAGATCTCAAAGTATAAACCCACAATCCCCTTCCAAAAATTTGAGATGCAGTGAGCAACAGTAGATTAAAAAAAGAATAAATAAATTAATATACATATTTTTAAAACATTTGCTCTGTCTGCATTTTGCCAACAAAGCAAGCTTTCCAAATGAACTTTTTGCCCTTTTCATGTTTGGTTCAGGAGAATAAATCAAGTTTCACATGACTGAGTAAAATAGCTCATCAAGAGAAACTTTCTTTAATATGAGGCCATGAGAGCATTACAATTTAGTTGAAAATGATAAAGGCAATCCTTGGCCCATGTCTGTGTAACCACAGAGAGATCTGTCCTCCCTGATCCACAAGAAAATTATCAGCAGTGTGGCTTTTGTTAAGTCTTTTCATGCAAGATGTCATTTTTCAGGAATGTACAGTAGTTATCTTGTAGTGAATGCAAACAATGTTATGAAGTCTACAAATTAAAATAAAGATGAATATCCTGTTCTCTGGCTAACGTAATGTACAACATTCTATACTTCCATATCAAAATTTCATCTATTTTAATATAAAATAATTATACCAGATATGATTTCCATCTCAGACGGTGACAAATGTCTTATTGCTGCTCAATGCAGCACCTATGGTGGTCCTCATTACTGTTCAATAAGCAGAAGGAAATGAACCTTGCTAGCTGCTTGGACCCAGGAGGTTCAAAGGCTATCCTTCCAGTGGCTTTTAATTGAATGTAAGGCAGATCTTAGATGTAAAAAATGTTGCATAGATGAGGTTTCTGACTTGATTTTTCAGCACTGAAAACTCTCAACAGTTCAAGCCTGGCTTGCTTTTAATTCTCCTGCTGCCCCCATGTGCACTGGATTTTCTGATTGTCCTGAACAGGAGCTGGTGAGGAGACACCCATAAACGTGCTCCTCGTTCAGAGGAACAAGTGAAAACTCCTCTGCAGAATGCACTATTAGCTGGGCCTCTCGTCTCAAAGCTTTTGTGTTTGCAATGAAACACTGGCATGAAACGAAGGCAAGACTCCTCAACATCATGGAAACTGTAGCTGTACAAGCACAAAAGAAGTGTTGCCTTTTCTGTGCACATCTTGTGCTGATGCTCCTGGGAGCTCCTGGCTACATCCACAGAGCATGATGCAGCACCACGAAATCTTGGCACTGGTCTCTCTGAAGCCCTGGAAGGAGCACAGCAATCTCAGCAGGGCAATCCACTTTGGCTAGTTTCCTGGATGCTGCAGATACTGATATGCCTTCCTTGAAGAGCCTGATTGTTCAGAGCTATCTTTGCTTCTTCACATGGTGTTGTCAGGGGCTTGCACCAGGTGTATTTTGCACAAAACCTTCATATATTGTAAACTCTTCTCTTTGGACATTTTATGGCAAGAAAACTCAGTTATGTGATAACACCAGTGATGTGAGGAGATCAGTATTCAGATTCCAGAGGTCCTTTTTCTACTTTTTTTCTTTTTTTGCTTAATGTATATCCTTTCCTCAGTGGCTGAACTTCAACGCCTCATTCATTTGTTGTATTACGTTGGGTTTGTGTGGCAAGGTTTCAGTAAAAGAAAGGTTACAGAGGTGACTTCTGTGAGGAGCTGCTAGAAGCTTCCTCCATGTCTGATAGAACCAATGCCATCCAAGATGAAACCACCACTGACCAAGGCTGAGCTCCTCAGCGACAGTGGTAGTGCCCTTGTAATAACAGTTAAGAAGGAAGGAAAATACCTGCAACAACAATAGCTGGAGAGAGGAGCTAGAATGTGGGAAGAGAAAAAACTCCAGGTGCCAGAGTGGAGATTCCCCTGCAGCACATGGGGCAGGCTGTCCCCTTGCATCCCATAGAGGTTAATGGTGGAGCAGATAACCACCTACAGGCCATGGAGGATCCCACACTGGAGCAAGTGGATGACAGAATGAGGCTGTGACTCTAGGGAAATCTCACTCTGGAGCAGGCTTCTGGCAGGACCTGTGGATCCATGGAAAGAGTACCCATGATGGAGCAGGTTTACTGGCAGGACTTGTGACCCCATGAGCGACCCACGCTTGAGCAATACGTTCCTGAAGGATTACATCCCATGCAATGGACTGCAGCAGTTTGTGAAGAACTACAGCTCATGGGAAAGACTCATGCTGGAGAAGTTAATGGAGAACTGTCTCCAATGGAAGAGACTCCACACCAATGCAGGGGAAGAGTATGAGGAGGAAGGAGCAGCAGGGACAATGTGTGATGAGCTGAACACAACCCCCATTCCCCATCCCTCTGTGCAGCATGAGAGTAGGAGGTAGAGAAAAAAAAACTTAAGCCCAAGAAGAAAGGAGTTGGGGAAGGTGTTAGCAAGTTTTAGTTTTTATTTCTTCTTATCCTACTCTGATTTGTTTGGTAATAAATTTCTTTTTTTCCCCAAGTCAAGTCTGTTTTGACCATGACAGCAACTGTTGAGTGATCTCTCCCTGTCCTTGTCTCAACACATGAACCTTCTGTTATCTTTTTTCAGCTGTCCAGATGAGGAGGGGAGTGACAGAGAAGCTTTGGTGGGCACCTGGCATCCAGCCAGGGTCAACCCGCCACACATTTGTAAAATGGATAGATCTGTTCTCACCTACATCAAAGGCAATGTGCAGGGCAGCAGAGGGATTTAGAGACACTTAATAACTGTAAAGTGGTGACAATACAGGAATGGTGCTAGGAAAGAACAAAGTATTACTTTGGCAGGTGAATAATATGTGCCCCAAAGCCACTGTGAGCTGGAAGCGACCTCGGTGTCAGCTTAGCTGTCGTTGTCCACTGGGGTCCAAATACCATGCAAATAAATAAAGGACAGGTAGGGTCTTTTTAAATTCCAGGGAATTCTGGCTCGCTTCCTCATGGAGGTGAATTGCACAGTTTAATCATAACCTGAGCAAAGGCAACGCCTTCTTTCACCAGTCCACTACCTAATTAGCTCTAATGATGGCATCTAGAGACGACGTGCAGCACTGCAAATCATTCATCTTCAATACCTCTAGAGCATTTTCTCTGTCTCTTCTCTTAAGAAGGAACTCTCCAGAGCTCACCATTGGATGTGCTCTTCCCAAAGGCAGTGCAGATGCTTTGCTGTCTGCAGAATGTGGCTGTGACATTGGTGCCCCAACAGAAAGCAACAAGTCATGAAGAAAAGTCAAGTTGTTGTTGTTCCTCTTGCTGAAGGAAATAACTAACTTGCTGTCATGTCACTAGCAAAAACTGAAGGGATTATGATTTGAGGAGTGCATTTATGAGTTCTCTCACTTACCAGTACACAGTATTTCTGCCTTTCTTTTTTATTAACAGCAGCTAAATGAACCTCAAAAATTATCTGTACTGAATGACAACAAAACCTAAAATTAGTAACAGCATACTCATTGCCTAGGGCAGCACTGAACTGATGGCTGACGTGATGGTGACAGACAAATCCTTATCCCCAATCTGAATTCTGTCTTCTAAATAAATAAGTAATGCCATCAATAGCATTTCCAGCAATTGCATTCACCTCCTGCAACTTCTACACTATTATTGTATTGCCTTTGACTAACTCTGCAGCATAGTTGGTACCTGGGCTGACTCACAAGTATTATTATAGTCAATAAACTCATGACAAGAGAGATTGGCTCAGTTAGTTTGAAGTATTTGATGGATAATATTTTATACTAGTCTTTAGTGGAGATTTAGGACTTGTTTTGTCTTCTGTTCTCCTACATCAACCTTTTGCAGTGTGGAAATGCTTTCTGGATATTTTTCCTGCACCTCCTTGTTTCTCTCCTGCTTTTGTCACACCAGCCCTGATAACAAATGTGCCTGAATCGCAACCTATCTCTACAGAAAGACAAGCAATACACAAAACTTAACAGGTCACATCAGAAATAGTTAGAAGAACTGGGACAAACACATCTGCAGAGGAGCAAAGTTACCTGGACCTTTCTAACTTCTTACGTAGATAAGCAGAGTTGCCCTATTTGGATATCGTTGACAGACTTCTCAGTGACTGAAGCATTATTTTCTCCTCATGTTCAGTAGAAATCCCAGGGTACTTTTTCTAAGAACAGAGTTGAATCTGAAGTGTTTGAACACAATATGTTTCTTCCATTAATATGAAAAATGCTGCTTGCAACCTGGCAAGAGCCTTTACTGCAGACTGGCTTCAATACCACTTTTGAACCATCCACTATTGTCCCAGAATGAAAAGCACTATATATTATATGACTTGCTGTTAGTACTTCATATTTTTACAACTTTTTGAGGATTTATCAATTTAACTTCCCCTCTGGCACCCTGCTTTTCTCTGGTCTCATGCTTGTCGTTGTTCATCCAGGGGCCTGTTCACTACGGATCAGGAGAGCGAGCTGGGAGCACCCATTAGGATGCAGCACTGGGATCTGTCCCTGGATACACCTCTAAGATTCCCCTCATATAATTAGGCCACAGTACAGTCCCCCTGGGGTTTTTGCTGAGTATCATCTCTCTCTCTGAGATCCTTTCTACAGCTGGTGCTTCCTAGTGAGGTTTTCTGAAATCCCCGAACTGGGTTTTGAGGATCTAAGGTATTGCAGAACTTCTCCCAGACATTAAGCTTAGCACACAGTAAAACCCAGATAGTTAAAATAAATAGAATCACATCTTCCAAAGAGTGATTTAAATCCGGCACATGCTTCATAGCACACTTTTAAAAATAAAAAGTCTGATTTCCATGCAGATATATGTAGCCAAACTCACCCTCCTTAGGCAATTCCTCATATAATCCTCCTGTGATGGAAAGACATGAGAGCTCTTACGTTGAGAGTTTGACTGTCCTTCCAAGCCACAACAAGGAGTCACTGTATTGCTTTTATAGCAACTTGACAGCAGGTTTTTTTTCCTTTGTCCAGGGCTGCCCTGCAGTGCAGCCACCCAATGAGTTTTGATGGCAGACACCTCCGTGAAGTATATTCATAACATTTATGACATCAGAAAGAACTCATCAACTGTACATACTTACTTTTTAAGGCATCAAGATTTTCAGAAAAGGCTGACGAGCCCCAAGGTCTTGAGCTCATGGTGGCTCCCCAAGGATTATTGAAAGGAATCTGGCTGGCATCCAGAAATTTTCGGGCGCACAAGGTTTTACAGCTTTGCAAAATCACTTTGCAGCACAACAAAACACTCACTGGGAGATTATACCAAACTGTAAGCAGGCTGCATGGTATCAGAGAATTTAGTGGCAGTATTAACCTCACTGTGAAAACATGAGGGTCTTAATTTAGGTGAATTTTACCAGAGTTAAAAAGTTGTAATTCCCTTTTACAGTAGAGAGAAATGTTTAGTTTGGGTCTTTTCTACTGACCACACGCCCAATATGGAAGGATATTATCATTAATGGGCAGACCAGCAGCCAAACTCCTCCCTCTGCTCCCACACCACACACCAGAGATCCAAAGTCCCAGACAACCATAGAGAGGAACAAGTCAGTGCACTCACCCACCACAGTGGATGCAAACAAAGGAACAAGCCAGTGAGGAGCCAAGACATGGGCAATGGAAGCAGCCAGATCATGAGCCCAGTTATAGAGTAGGGCCTCAGAGACAGCTTCATGTTCTGGCCTTATCATCCTGGGAACTCTGCTTTTCACAAGGAGTCAGGGAGCCCTTCCCATAGCCAGAGTCCTCACACAACACAAGCACTGTGTAGACAGACACCAACCCCACTGCAAGCAGAGTCAGCTCTTATAGAGGTGGCTTCTTGCCCTGCCTCCAAGTTAATGAGGAATGTGAGGGAACCTGGGGATGATCTCCTAACGAGTTCCCACCCAAAGCTGGCCAGACCCTGGGTGAAAACCAATCAGGAGGGTCTTTCTTGCCAGGTTGTGGACATCATCCATATGTCAACTCTCATTCAGGGCTGGAGGTTTAATGCCAGCACTTCATGGTCACTGACGTCCTCAGCTAGATAGGGCT
This sequence comes from Merops nubicus, assembly GCF_000691845.1. NCBI lineage: Eukaryota > Metazoa > Chordata > Aves > Coraciiformes > Meropidae > Merops > Merops nubicus. The sequence goes on along the minus strand of NW_008623580.1, from coordinate 59,115 downwards.
AGATAATATATATATATATATGTATATACATACACACACACACACACCCCTTTTGTGCAACACTTTGCACAGATGTTCTGGATGATTTGTTATGCAATGACCCTAAAGGAAAGGCATGAGGGCCAAGAAATTGCTAATGATGCAATATTAAAAGCACAAAAGCATATACCTTCTAACAGGTAGAAGGGAGAGGATAGCCAATGGGTAAATCCTTGAATCAATTTTCTGAGACTTCATGAAAACTCTACTTAAAAATAATGCTATAGAAGACATCTCAGTTCCACTCACTCGCACCCTGAACTTTGAGATAAATTCCAAATACAGAGTTCAGTTCTCAGCTGCACATAGAGCTGATGCTTTCTGCTTTTACTAGAACCTTTGTTTAATTATTGTTCAGCATGTGCTTGTCTATATCTCTTTGGTCCTGGAAAAAAATATTTTTGAGGTTTTGTTTAATTTTTAAAGGGAAATTAAAGGCTCTAAAAACAATGGGGAAAAACAAGAATAGTAACGTGGAGACCAGTCTGAAACTACTACGGCAAAAACACACATATATGAAGATGTTCATATGCTTCAATTAAGTATATTAGTTTTTTGCAGACAATGCTATATTAAATAACATAGATTTTGTAAATTTTCATGCTACTAAACTGCTTAATGCTAGGAAGTCAAATCAATAAAGCACTTTTACTCCATTCTACAAATGTAGCCAGATGGTTTAAGGTGAGGAAAAAAAACAAGCTATGAGGATGTCATCACTCTGACTCATACATGAATCTCCTCAGAAATGAGGAATTTGGAAGAGACAGCTGTCCTTGAAGCACTGTCTTGGCACTTCCCCAGGAATAGCTCTGGTTGAGGGAAGTCATAAGTAAGAAGTACCAAAAGTTGAAGGGGTATTGGGATGATAAATGGACTATAGCTTCTGCACACAGTGTCCTTGCTCATGGATTCCAGGGACTGCAAGAGTGTTTGCAATCACATCCAGATTGTCCTCTCTGTTCAGGAAAACTGGGGATAAAATTTACAGGGTTTTCTCATTTTCCTAGGAGAAGACATTGGTCAACCCTACTCCTTTCCTCATTCTACTCTTGAAATGGGAAAGCAACACTGAACTCTTCTAGCTCTGTTGTTACTACTGACCAAAGCCAATCCAAAATGCATTTCAGTAGTTTTGAGGTAGCCTAATCAGTGCTTGTTTGCTTTGCTTCCCCCTAGTAGCAAGCACAGGCTACAAGGGTAGGCCAGTGGGAGATTTAAATAAGGATTTAGATATAGAAGCTTGAAGGATTTTGTCTTTATATTGGCCCATAACAGAAGTGAACTGCAATAGTTTTGATGTTTAGGATGCTTATATTGGTACCAAGGATATTTCAAGTGAACTTCAAAAGATGTCTTTGTCTGTTGCTGAAATAAAGAGGTCTCTCCTGTCTTTGTGTTATATTTCATTACAATGTATGATTACCTCTCCATAACAGATCTCTTAGAAGGGAGAAAGAGCTATTGTCAGATTAACTAGAGCCATATGTCTGTAGCATAAATCCACATAATGAAGGGAGCCACGTTCATGGGAGGGTGAGTGAATGCCCTGAAGAAGAAACAGAGAGTGAGAGAAGAGTTGCTGAGCTAGAAATCCAGGAATCTTTTTACCAGTTGAGGTATTACACTGTTTCATGCCAGAGAATTTGAGTTTGTATGTGGGCAGAAGCAGGCTTGGTGTCATGCTTTTGGGTCTGGATCAGGCAGAGTGATGCAGCAGCCCATAGAATCAGGCTGCTTCATGGCAGTTTTAATCTGCAGGTTTTCACATGCTGTCAGGAGAGCTCGTGCATGGTAAAGATTGTGTGTCACATCTGCACATCTCAGAGGGCTCTGGTGGGAAATTGAGCAAGACCAAGAGAAGCACTGGACAAAAGTGGTGCCTGGGACAGCTGCAATGCACATCTCAGAGCCCTCCTTTTGGGGCAGAGCAGTTCCTATAATGAAACTCTGCAGGCAGGCTGGCCCTGAGAACTGCTCAGCCTCCAAAGAAAGCTCTTGGTGCAGGCGCTACTCCTTGTCAAGGATCTGGCCTTGTCTAAACCAAGATAATTATTAGGTTGTCTTCTTCCCATTAACATGCAAGGAAAACTACCCTTCTGAGTGTGAATGACAGAACAGCATTAAGAATATGCACCTTTTTTTTTTTCTTAAATCAACCAAACAGAAAATTCACAATGAGGATGATCTTGTAATTACACACACATCAGAACAGAGAGCATGATAGTTTGCTCAGATTTCTTTGAACAATTCTTTAGAAGAATTTGGGAGGGGAAAGGGAGGGAAGATTTTATTGTAAATCAACTTTGGCATGAAACTTTTGTAAAAAGGTGCCAAACACACATTACATTCTTTGTT
>NW_008623580.1:18231-56687 GCF_000691845.1 Merops nubicus | reverse complement strand
TCCCTACATATAAAGCCTTGACAACCTGCTATTCTATGATTGATGCACTTATTTCTTCTAAAGTATCACTAACCAACCATATCATTTTTATACAGTAAGTGTATATTCAATTTCCTACAGTTTGACTGCTAAACAGGCTCAGTAGTAAAACAAATATATACTGTCACAGTGCACTGTTCAGGAGGACCAGCTGAAAACCTTGGAATACTTCTCACTCACGTTCCCTTTGCTTTTAGTGGCAATGAAATCACAGCAGGGGCACATGCGAAATATCCATATTTTAATAAAACTTGTACTGTTGTTGCCTGCATTCTGTAACTACTGCAGTCTTTGTACAATGTTAATAGGAATATCATGATTCATATATTCTTGCACAGTAAGACAGAATGACATATCAGGTTTGCAGGCTCTCCTGACAAGGTATGAGGTATTTATCTAGGGTTTTATATCGCACTCATATCAGCCTAGTATCTGAACATCTATTGACATCATTATCTTTCATAGATTCATATGTAGGGATCTCCCAGTTACATTCTACAAAATACAGACTTGCTCCTTCAGAGTGTGAAAGAAAAGATAAACTGAAGAAAAAAAGAATTCAGAGTCCTGTTGGTGTAGTAGTGGATCCCTGGCACTCCCGGACCGGGCGGGAGGATAATGGATCTGTGAGAATTCATGTATGTTTATGATGTACGAGGCATTTCAGCTGACATTGAATCAGGTCAGTGGGTCCATTGGACAGGATGCAATGTCAATGGAACTGTTATGTGTTATTGATGTCAGTCACAGAATAGATAAAAACATTAGCAAAATAGCTTCCATTGCCATTTCAGGGTTGTGTTTTTTTTTTTCCCTCAAATGACAAAAGGCACCAGTCCATATTAAACACAAGAAGCCTCCAACATTTCTGATTCTCAAACAGTGCAGAGCAAGTGTTGGAAATGACAAACAGCTGCCAAAATAATATTTTTTTGCATGGAACAAAGTGGCTTAACTTGTTTCATTCACATTTTCAATTGTGGAATAAGTTTTGCCTGTGAAAGGGAAACGTACTCACTGAAGGTCCTCTTCTGCAAATTGCAAGGCACATGAGTCCTTTACTCACTGTACATTTTTGTTTCTCTGTGTTGTATATCACTGTATCTATGAATTTTAAAGGACTAATTCTTATTTATACTTAACTTTAAACTGCTTGGTCTGTGATATTAAAGCACGTGTTAGCACTTGTTCACAGTGCTAAAGACACAGAAAGACTGTCATGCAAACCACATCCAGTGAACTAGGCATATGTTTAAAATAAAAGGATGTGTAGATATTAACTTAAAACCTTTCAATGTGGATTATACCCATAGGTATCTCATATAGGCATTGCTCCTTAGGGATACATACCACTTTGGCTGCTACCACAAGTGACCCATTCCTAAGTTTGAAGCCTTAAACCCCACTAAATAGTGGTAAAAATTGAGCTGCATTTGAAATGTCAAGTAAAAAATAGCTATGTATGGAGGAATATTTTTAGGATTTAACAACTTCTGAGGAGGGAAATTAAATGTTGTGGGACAGGGCACACAAGGACTGTGTACAGTTTATTTGCATCCTGGGTTCTCCAGATCACCTTAGTGACATTTTAAAACTTTAAGCATAATTTCAACTTTTTAAAAAACCCTTTAAACATAAATTTCAATGGGGAAGTGCATGCTTAAATATAAACACTTAAGTGATTTACATCTTCAAAGCACAAATCATCTACTTGCACTTGCCAATTAGCTCCATAAAGGGATAAGGAAATGTGTTTACTGAATTTACATACTGAAGGCTGTTTTGCATGTGTACCTTTGGCAGGCTTCTCTGAGACTTACATCTCTGCACCTGCACCCATGGGAGAGAGTTTTGTTCAGAGCAAAACTTAAAAAGATACAAAGTGTAATTTTAGTAAAGAGTATTATCGCAAACAAATGCGATGAAGGAAATGCACTCAAAAAAAGGTGTGGGTCTTCACTTGTTCCTTTCTCATAAAAGCTTTGCCTGATCCTTCACTATGGTAAAGATTTGTCCTGTTGCTTGATTTCACCATGGCACTCAGAACGACTTGTGCTAGCTGGTAACTCGTGGGTACAGCAGAAACAGGGACTCCAGAGTTAAACATCTGAGTCCCTATCAGTAAGGCCACCAGCCTCACCAGGCTTCAGGAAATCAGGAGTCTCAATAATGACCTGATACACAGTCTGACTGATGTTTTGTTGACGTTCACAATAAGACTTTTTGTGTGTGTGTGTGATTTTTCTTGTGTCTATCCCCTGCAACTTATCTTTGCTTTCTAGTACTTTGTTTTGAACTAGGGTTGCATAAGGGGTCATTAAAACTTTAGTTTGTATACTGAAAGTGTTGCCAAAGATAGGCTACCACTAAACCCAAATGTTATCTTCAGAAGTGAAAGCATACTAATAATCTCTCTCTCCTTTTCCCTGAAGAGATACCGCTAATTAGTGATTCTTTGATCCCACTGTCTCTGAACAGAGACTACTACAAGAGAGGTCATCAGGCCCCTGGCACAAATATTCAACCTCTTACATGTAAACCAAGGGTGACATAGTGGACTAGGTTTTACAAACCTTGTGAACGGTGATTTCTTAAAATAATTTCTTTGACTGGTTGCTCTACCCGTCTTGCACACCCATCCTCTACCATTTATTGCTTTTGGTGTCAAGTCTGCAGTTCTCTACTAGTTCAGAAACAAATAAAAATCAATCAACAAACCTTCTTTGGATTCAGTAGGCAATGTGCTTGCTCTATTCCCAGAGGTCAAAGCATCCCTGAAGGACATATTCGTTTAATTCAAAGGATGCACCAGTCCCAGGAAAGTGCAAGGTGTGGTTTTGGGTTTTATCTCATGCTCCTACCAATGCAGAAGCTGAATTAAACTACCATGGGTGATTCAGCTACATGTGCTCATCTACATGTACATCGACATGTATCTCAGGTGGGTTAGAAAATGACATTTGCCTCTTCTCCTCTTTGCAGCAGTTCCCTGCAGCCCCAGCAGCTGTGGACAGGGCAAGCTCAGTCAGGAACCAGGCTCAGCCCTCTGTCCTGTGAGCTGGCAATGCAGTGAAGTTCACTTGTACTTTCCTCATGAACATGCACCTCTATTTAACACGACTGCAAACTATTTGTTCCCTTTCCCAGGTCTTTCCTGATAACAAGTGGCTGTTGCAGTTAATCTAAGGAAATTTCTCCTAGTCCCTCTGCTCAGTCTTTCCCCTCCATCACAAACCAAAGTCTCTTGCGCTGTAAAGCAGAGAACTGGAAATTCCAGTGGCTGGGTTCTCAAAGCATTTGAAACTGCCCCTTCCTCCTGCATCCCCCAAGCCTTTTGATGTAAGGAGAAAATTTCGTGTGGTGCCTACCCTTATCTCCCCAAGAGAAAACAAAGAGAGTTAAAGGAAAATGTCTTATGTGGAGACTGCCTTTTCCGCGCCTCTCTCCCCACTGTGTGCCAAATAATGGCATCTGTTCCTGCTGTTCTTTAGTTCCCCCATCCAGTGTGTGTTCAGCTTCCTGCAAAAATTTGTGGTTCTTAAATCCAAAGGTCATGGTTAACACTTAAGTTCAGTTTGGAAGGATTTGGGTTTGTTTCTCTTTTATTTATTTTTTTTTTTCCCCATCTCCTTTGAAAATTGACAAAAGGCTTTCACTTGCTCTCTGCATTGTGCATGTTTTACACACTCCAGTGTACATCTCTGTAATTTGGGTTAACACTCTGGGAGATATTAGTTCGTGTATTGATAGGCATTAAAGCACTGTTGTTTCTGTGCCTTCTGGCGAGGTTCAGCGCACCACGAGCAGCACAAGCTCCTCTCACACTGCCCTCACTGATGATCAGTCTTCTCCATATAGGAATTCCCCTTAATCAGGTCAGGAAAATTCAAGGTGCATGTAAACGAAGCCATGCTTCTTCTAAGCAGAGGCTGTTAGAGTAAACAGTCAAAATTCTGCTGAATTATGTACGCTGAACTTGGATGACCAAATTAATTTTTCTTATCGCTTCAAGTTGAGCTCAAATTGTGATCCCAGCACTGAAATGCCAGTGCTCTGTCCAGTGAGATGGTCAGCCCATCTCCTTGCCAGCTCTGTGCATTTTACTGTAGGCAGCCTGGGATGGCTTGACCGTGGCCTTCCATCTATTCAGTATTTTCCCTAAAAGATAGTTTTAATAAAACGCATATTTGTCAGCGGAAAGGATGCACTGCATTGGAGGTGGGGAAAAAAAAAAGCCAAGCCCTTCATTATTTCCTTTCTATCATTAAGAACAATAGTATGTGCAGAAAGGATGCACTGCATTGGAGGTGGGAAAAAAAAAGCCAAGCCCTTCATTGTTTCGTTTCTATCATTAAGAATAATATGTGCATATTGCTGAACATTTATTTCCATGCCAAGGAACTGGGCTGCTCCACAGAGCATTGGGCAAGAGCTCAGAGGGCAGGATTTAGGGTCCATGCAGCCTGTACCTGCCACCCTTTCATCCCAAGACTCCCCTTTCCCTTTCTGAAAATTCATCTAGCAAATGGCACTTTAGAGATAAAGGCAAAAAAAAAAAAAAGTCCTGATCCTGAGAGGGATAGGGGTTTACATCAGTAATTTAAAAAAATGTCCCATATCTTTCATTTCTCTTCATTTGAGAAAGGGAATAAACTCCATAGGTCTGACAAGCTCCCAAGATTTTCTCTGCCCTTGATTCACAGGAGTGGGCAGAAGCCTTCGTGTCCTTTAGCCTGCACACCCTGCGTGTCTGGCATGGTCTCTCTTGTTTGGTCCAAGAATCAGATGCTATTTCTGTTCCGAAGACATTTGTTCTCAATTGCCCACACAGTTCAATAGGACTTTAAGGTACATTTGTTAGGGATTATAAAGCACCTAAAGATGTATCAAGTGGAAGGGTCAATACAAGATCAGGGTGTATTGTGTTACGGTGTGTTGCATTATGTGGTATGTCTCAATTCACTATTGGGAACCAGATGTGGCAGACAAGCCCAGCCTATTTTTTGAACATTTGTAGATATCTTTGAATTATGTCATCAATGTTTAAAGATTTTCACAAAGATTTCAAGAAGCAGATTTTATCAAGTCTTCCAATTACTATCAGAAACTCAAATTCTGTTGGATAATTGAAACACTCTATCCCAATCCAAAAGAAAAAATAAGTGTAAGAAGAGTGCTTACATCTTTCTTTTGTAATATATATGGAGCACGGTATGAATTTGCTACCTGTAAGGTGTATTGAATTTTTAATCATCTATATATTTATGGTAAAGAGTAACACATTACTTCTAGCACACAAAAGCTTATGGCATACGATTATCCTTAATTAATGGGTAAGTGCAAAGCTTTATTATTCAATGAAACTGATTTATTATCTTAATTCACTGACGTTCTGCTTCATGTTTCCATTGAAACCATTGTTTGCACCATGGTAACCAGCAACCACCATATGTACGTGATCTTTTTTATGACCTATACGTAATTAGATTTTATTGTTTTCTTAAAGCTGAAGTCTAGCCCGTGCAAGCAGTCCTCCTATAGCTTCCCATACCTAGAAATGAGGGACGGGTCGCATGCTGCTTTGTTTCTGCAATAATCAGGTCATGTTTTGATGTATTATCATCACCCAGCGGTCCTGCAGGCATCCCTCCTCTCCCTTGCCGAGCACGACGGCGCTCTTGCCTACCTGTCCCTGTCTCCTCTGCTTGGCACAGCTAGTTAGCTGAAAGGAAGTGAAAAGAGCTGAAAGCTAGTGGGTGTCGGAGCTGCCTAGTGGAGAGATCCCCAGCTAATTGCTAGTCCTAACAGGCACAATTAGCCGCTACAAGCCCTTTGAGATGGCCCTGGGCTTCTCTCAGGTAACAGCCATCACTAGATAAAGGCTGAAATACGCTGCATTTAGAGAGACACTTGCAGACAGGGATGTCACAGGCTGCCAATTATGCTCTGCCTGTACACAGTCACTTCCAAGAACCAGACAAGACACATACACCTGAAGTTAAAGGGACAAGATGTGTACTATTTTGAACCACACAAGTGTGGGGCACGTGAAGACGTAACCCTTCTCAAATTAGGTCATGTCATCTTTTCAATTATCAGTTCTTGATCAAGTTTCACAGTGGTTTTCAACATTTTCTTCAAGCAGCAAGTGCCAGAAAGCTCAGTGGGAGAGGGCTGCATATTTTGTTCACTGTGTGTGATGTTACTTTAAGCAAAGTTCACCCTCACCACATGGCTTAAGAGGCTTCTTCTAACCAGGCAGCTGTGCTCTGCCCTGTTAGAATCTAGAATCTGTTAGCCATCTATTCCTCTCAGAGGAGGAGAGACAGATCAAGATAGCTAAAGATCATTTTTGAAATTAGTAAGTGCCCCACACTTATCCATAAACAAATGACCTTCTTTAAGCATCTCTGGCAGTATACCCTTTCTCTCAAGAACGAGCTTCTGTACAAGATAAAGCATCCCAGATAGATAGCCCTGACAAAAAAATCACATGAGGTTTTGAGAACAGTTAGTAGGAATTGGACAATTTGAGGTAGCTACCACAACAGTGGCCACCAGAGCTTCCTAGAGAAAAATCATTATAGCTCAGTGCATAAAAATTCCAATGTTTCACAGGATGAGACTGTAAAAATTTTAAGATCTAGATCTAACTTGTGGTCATTGGCATTGACATACAATCAGGACCAAGACCCATCACTTGCACAACCCTTGACCCAAATTTTCATATATCAGTCACCTGAGTTAGTCACCCATCTCCATACATGCATACACATTTAAAAACAGATTCAAAGAAGTGATTCAGTAAAACTGTGCACACAGTTCCCTCTGAAGAAAACTTATTTAGTTGATCTGAGAATTAAAACGATTCTTCTACTTACCTTCAGAAGATCCTGTATTTTCTGCCATCCTCTGTTAGAACATGAGGTCTCCACCATAGCTACATTAAGAGCACATTCTCGTGGTATTCATCAAAATCTGTCAAACTACCCGTAACAAATAAATTAAATATTAAGAGATATTTATTTATTTATTATTTAAATATCTGATATCATTCATATTTATGTCTTTTTTTAATTTATTTAATAGCATGTTGTAGGCCATCTTCCAAATCGTATAACCTCTAGTGAAGCAGGTTAATATTCAGAAAGCAGCTTCCCCAGTTCCTACTGATACCACATGGGAAAGGTTTTTTTTTTCTGTTTAGGAAGCTAAACCAAAATTCAAGATGGTAAATATAAATTTCTGGGTTTTAGGACTCAGTTTAAATTTTCCCAAGAGCTTTGTGATCTTAATATGGAAAATATACAAAGACCATAATTGCTAATTATGGGACAGTTAAATTCTGTTAAAAGATAAAGATTACTTGAAACAGTTGGTTTCACCTCCCCAGAATTATCTATGAAGCTCCAAATGAAGACTCCCATGTTTTGTTGAGACAGACATACCTACATGGAAGTAGAGGAAGACCACTGAATAGGTCAACAACATGTTTACCTGCACTTGTGCTTTTCTCACAATGATCTACTGATCATCCCTGTGATAGATTTGTGAACCAGATGCCAGGTAAAGGACCTAAGGAACTTGTGCTTACATTATTGCTTCCAGTGTTTGTTTCAGATTCCAGATGCTTTTTGTTTGGTTTGTTTTTTTTTCTTGTTTGTTTGTTACAAACAGGTTTGTTTTCCTTATTAAAGGGTGAACGTCTTTGAAATATATGCAAAACCAGCATACTAATATTTGATTGCAAACCAAGTAACTATCAAAAAACTAAAAGGAAAGAATGAGTGCTCTGTTATTAAACTAGGAAAATAAATAGATATACATTTTTTCCCTTTTTACAGATACATTTGCAACCAAATTAGTAACAAGATCTCCTCCAGTATAAATAAAAAAGGCTTGCACTTACCTATTAATTAAGAATAATGGAATGCCATAAGCTTTTGTGTGCTAGTGGTGCTGTAATTTGTTACTCTTCACTACAATAAATATATAGCTGATTAAAAATGCAGTGCAGTTTACATATATTAAATCCATACTGCATTGTGTATTGATTCACTTTGCTCATCCCAGTAGTCCACTGAATTCAGCTTTGGCCCGCTCAAGAGAAGCCTCTGGCAAGCCAGAGAGGTTCAACAGACAGATCTACAACACGACATCACAGCGTTTAAGGCCACAGATCTCACATGCTGACCTCATTCATCCCAACCCAATTTACCCAGGAACTCCTGAAATCTTTCTAAACAATGAAGGGTCCACAAACAAAACCCCAGTGACCCAACTAGCTTCCCCTAGAACGGAGTTTCCCATCTCAGCTCAAGCTGTCAGCTGTGGGGGTTTTAAGGACCAAAGAGGCCTCTCAGGAAGCATCTTCTCCTTCCCAGATCAGAAGCTCAGTCCATTGCTCTGGTTTCCCACCTCCAGCAGTGAGACCTAACCAAGGGAATTATTGCCTCCATCTCTCCATCTTCCCTCCTCATTGTTAAAAGTCAGGAAAACAAACAAACAAACAAACAAAAACAAACCACCAAAACAATCCCAAAAATGAATACATCTGGTGAATTGCACAGTAGAGGGGAAGCTACTGTACCAAGAATAACATCCTGGTGAAAATGAATTAAATTTCCCACACAGATTAACAGACACTGAACTTGTGAGCTCCTGTGAGACAAAAAGAAAAAAAAGAAAGATTATGAGAATGGTGGGGCGTGTGAGAAACAATCATTGTACACACTATCACGTGTGCTCCTCAAACATACTACTAGGTAGGGCTTCATACAGCACTGAAAACTTTGGTATCTTTTACAAATTGAAGTGTTAGGCACTGTTCACCAAAAGGATTATTACATCAGAGTAAATAGCACAGTTGTCCTTTTCATGATGATCACTCTTGAGCTCAGAAGTTATTGGGTAATTTAAAATAGAAGCATTTTAAATACACCCTAATCTATACACAGCTGCAAGGCAAAGCATTATGCCATTGAACCAAATTAGGTCCATCCAGTATACTCACATTTCAGACTTTTAGAAATTGAATTTTCATTTTCAGAAGTCCAAGTTCTCGCCCACGTGGCAGAGAAATCTCTATATGTCATCTTCCAATAAATGGTTAATTGTTGGGCTTTTTATGCCTGCAAAACCAAATTCTTAGAATACCACCTGTGAGAAACTGTATTTTTCACCCTTCTTGTAGTCTCTTTCATCTAATTAGGGTCAATTATCACTCTACATGTTAACATTACTTACTTAATTGCTAATAATCTTAGCAGATAAGAAGGAAAAGTGAAAAGTTGGTTCTCCAAAGAGGAATCAGAATTTGTTCCCTGAGGAAAATGTAGAAGGGGAAAAAAGTAAAGGTAAAAAGAAAAAAAAAAGGCACCAGAAAAAAAAAGATATATTAAAGAAGAAAACAAAAGACAAACAATGTGGAATATTATCCTCCAGAGTGATAAGAAATGTAATGATCATGCACTCCAGGAATAATTTAATGTTAATGACCAAAAATTTAGTCACTGACAAAACCCACATGCTTTGAGCTTTGATCTTTTTGAAAACTCCTTGCTATTATCTGTGGGAGCACTGCTGTAGGTTGTGTAACACCTGTACCATGGTCAGCCACTGGTTATCAGAATCTGGCTCTCTATAGTTGATAAATTTGGCTTCCCTGCCAATAACAGAGCAGACTGTGACATCCAGCCGAGTAAGCTCCAGCATGACCCTGTATTACACTGCTGAACACAGAAAATGCACCATGTGCAACTGCATTAAATGTAGAAATGTTAGTTAGGAACAGGATAAAACATAACACTGAAAGTCAGACAAAGTTAAGGTTTTTAGATTAACCTTCCTTTAGAAAATAAAGAAGATGTATCTTTAAGAGTCAAAATGCCAGTTCTCTCCTATTAACCACCACCAACATACAGCCTCTGATAGCAGAGTGATGGAGCATCTGCCCACTACACCCTCTGAAAGAAGACTGATGCCCACCTATTCTCTAACAATATTTCCTACACTTGGACTTGAAGGGTTTAAGGATTGGCTCTTCTGGACACAGTGTGGTTTGTGACATCTAATAGGATCTTAAACCACAATGGTATGGCTGTAGGCCATAAAATAAGAGATCAGAAAATAGAGAGCCAAGGAGATAAATTTTGTGAGTCCACCTGACCAATCTGGCTGAGCAGAATGCTGGTTTCCTGGATCCTATGAAACAGGCATGTAAAATATCTGGTTTTTGATGGGTCTGGCAGATGTGATGCCAGAAATAATTCTACTCTGATTTATTTTTGTAGCTTTATCTAGTTCCCTATATTAAACCTACAATCCTAAAATAATTTTAGGGCCATTTATTTTTATGTCTACAAACAGTAGAGTTACCCAAATGTTAAAAGCCTATGCTCATAGGGCCATAAAAGCACTGTTGATTAGATTGCAGTATTTCAGTTTTTAGTTATCAACACTGGCACTTTTGGAAAAAAATTGAGTACAATATACTTCTGTACACATTGCAGTGTTTTTAAGCATTTAGTCAGTACCATGTACATCAAATAGACACCACAATAAAACAGAAATACATTAAACATACATCTGGAAGCACTTTGTAACTGACTTCTGCTTATGAAAACGACTGTACATAATTTTATCATTCGCTTTAATTCAGTCACATACTGCAGTCAGATAACAAGCTGCAATAAGATTCAAGCACAGATTTCTCCTGGTGCTTAATTCTGTGTTTTATCTGTCAGCCCACACTTGCCATCCCTTGTGAGTCCATCCCGTGGCACTAGAGCCTGCAGAGCAGTACAGGTCACAGCAGAGACCTGGCGGGATGCTGTGATACTCACCTTGCAGAATGTCGTTGCTCTGGGATGTCACATTTTGTAGGCAGTTACTACTTACAATTCCAGCACCACTGAAGAAGTTACCACTAAGCAGCTTGACTAGAAGCTCCAAAGTGAAACCAGATCTCATTTTCTGGTAGGAGAGGTAGGATTTCTTTTCATTTTCTGTTATCTGGCAGGATATTTGCATGAGGTAGCTATTCTTTTCTTTTTACTCTTTATTGCTTGGTCTGAACTGTGACCTTTTATGTACTCCATGATGAAAAGCTGCCATATATACACAGTTCTTTTCATACTGTGTATTTTTCAGTTTCAGCTAAATAGGTACATCTGCAGCACTAAAAGACAATACCAGTAGATGTGGCAAAAAAACCCCAAACCACCATAGTATGACTGACAACTTGCCTGGCAGAACTTTTCTCTCAAAGGATATGTATTTTAAAAACAAAGGTACCTTAAGTACTGGTATTCCATTATCAATGGAATGGCAAATCTTTCTCCTTTTTAAGAACCATGTTGATCTTCTGCCAAAGCATGGCTTAAATGATTAGCACAATAGAACATCTAATCTACACCCATCTACATTGTTAAAATCAACAACAAAATCCCAGTGAAATGTCACAAATCTCCACGACAGTGACACTTCCAGGGACACCATTGGTTATCTTTCTTCATGGTTGGTAGCTGTGCCTCGGTTAATGCATTTCCAATCTTTTCTTTAAGTTGTTCAGCTATAAAACCAACCTAATGATTCATAAGCACAAAACCACAAATGCTTCCTTGTTTAAAATATGAAGAGATATCCTTCGAGAGAAACTAGAGATTTAGCTAAGGTTCAGTCAAACAGAAGAGGTTTCCAAATTGTCTACTCCTCTATTATCTGAAAATACTTTATAAATATTACATTATCTTAGTTTCCGTGCAACAATCATTTGTGCAACAATCATTTGTGCAACAATCCAGGCAACTAGATAAATGTATCCACTTTATAAGTTGAGGCAATCAAAGCACAGAAAGACCAAACAAGTATTAAAAGAAATGACATAATTCCTATTCCAACAGTAGAAACAAACAGAGATTTTGTTTGTTCTTTGGTTTTTGTGGGGTTTTTGTTGTTGTTGTTGGGTTTTTTTTTGGTCCAAGTCTATGTTTTAAATTTCAGCTATGCTGAGTTATTACTTCCTGTTGCTTTGTTGGTAAAAAACAGAATATTGAGATTTCGTGTAAAAATTCACCACATTAAATACAGTCTGGCAAGCTCTTGAATAGAAGAACATTGTCCCTTACAGACTGACTACTTGGCCAGTCCAGCTGGCCTGGGTGAAATTTCTTTCTTGATCATTTTGTTTATAGGATATATTTTGCTTTGGCTCTTCTGCCACCTGCTCTTGTTTTCCATTCCTCCATGGCTGTTTAAGCACTTGCCTACTTCAGTCTACATTTACCCTGCGAGTGCAAAAATATTCTCTTCTCATAAAATAAACTTCAAAACATTTTTTCGTTAATCAGATTTTCTACTTTGCGTTTTGGTGGTTTATGCAAAGACAGATGGACCACAGGGAATCTGTGCAGTGGGTTGGGCATGACATAAGTCTAACTAGGACAAAATCACACACATCTACCTCACCATCCATGAACCCAAATAGTTTTTTGCTTTCTAAATGAAGATGCCTCAAGATGCCAGACATGGCAAACCCCCATTAATTCGTGTTGGTGATTGGATGTAGAGAGGTTCATAAGCTCAGCAAGTAATAGATTAAAACCAGTGCTGTCAAATAATACAGAGGACAAGAGCATCCTTTACTCCACCCTCCTGCAGAGCCTTTACAAGCTGCTGCCCCAGCGCTGAACAGATGAAGACCCATTACCTCCAGTGGTGGCAGGAGAGAAATGGGACAGCCTCATTTTCCTCTTCCCTGGGGCTCTGGGTTGTGTGTTGCCAAAGGAAGATAACTGCAGTAAGACTCGATGCAAATCAGCTGAGGGAGCCGTCTCCTGCTCCACAGCTGCAGCAGAACTGCAGCAGCAGCAGCAAGTCAACTGGTTCAGTAAAACCACAGATTAAGAATGATTATCCTTTGCTCGGGTTTGCAGTGATCAGCAAGGTTGTAGCCAAGAGGCGACATACTTTCACCATCCCACAGTTCCCAAGGTGGAACCAGTCATGCTGCTGCTCTGGATGCCAACGCAGCAAACTCACACGCTCGTTTTCAACGTGGCTTTGAGGTTTACTCAGTGGTGCTGGTCAAAGCCCTGTTATTGTTCCCTGATACAACAACAAAAAAATTCTCTTTCCTCTTTAAACGCAGCTGTATTTTACTGCAAAGGAGGGGGAACTGAAAATAATTTTCTGCATCAGTATTATCAATTATCCAAAGCCCATTTGCACCATTATGACTTTAATGTCCTCCCAACAGAAATATAATTCTCATTATTTTTATTGGGTTTTATTTTTATATTGCTATTAAATGCATATCACCAGGTTCTCTGTTTTCTTAAACTACATGGGCCAAATATCCAACCCAGTATGAAATCTTGACTTTGAAACTGTGCCCCTGGGTTTAGGCGTGTGTGCAACATGCACAACGGTGATGCTGATATTGCTTAGGCATAGGATCATTTATATAAATAAAGCTATGCAAACAAACATTCTCCTCTTGAATTTTACTATAGCCACCAAAATGTATAACGTAGTTATTATATTTCTGAACAATCCTCTCTTCTTCTAGACCAAAAAAGGACTAGTATTAAGGAACAGGTAATGACAGCCTTCAGCATAATTCATTAAAACGTGTTAAACTCTTTAACAGAAAAATTCTAAAAGAATTGTCTTTGAGAATATGGCTTATGTGATATTTTTCTATATATGTCTTAGAACCAAGACAAATTTAATCCCAGTCCCCTCTTCTCCAAAGGCAGAAAAGGAAGGGGTAAAACAGATGTTTTACAACAAAGGACAAATTACTGTTGTGATTCTGTTGCAACACGCAGCAATTCTTGTTTATTCACATGGATTTACATATTTACTAAGTAGGGGACACCCTCTCTTTCACAATCCAGTTTTTATCTGCTATAATTAATACCAAGATGGCATTCTTTTTATACGTCAAACCAAAAGACTAGACATTACCAAAATAAAACATACTTTGTCTTATGAAGGTATGCACATACCTCAAACCACAAATCCAAAGCAGGCACTGGATGCATATGAAAAGAAGCTTCCAAAGCACTTGTCTTGTGCTAAGTACATTCTCTAAAAATTCTGAGAATTAATGTGTTTGAATGCAAAAAAATTCTCCTGCTCCAACCCTCTTATTCAGAATATTTCTGAAAGCCTAGTTTACCAGGTAAATCTCTTTCTCACTCCTCCCTTCCTGTTCCCTCTGTTGCATTTTGTGTCCCTGCCCAAAGCCTTGGAGCCCAGTCCACCAGCAGCAGGCGGCTGGGCAGCCTCCCTGGCTGCTGCCCCTTCTCAGCACAGCACAGCACAGCACAGCACAGCACAGCAATGTGAGGACCAGAGTGCTGCCCTGTGCCCAAGGAAGCTCTCCCAGCGAGCTGCTTTGGTCAACATGAATAATGGAGCGCCTGGACCGAGTCAGGTCTGAGCAGGCTGGATAAGCCCTCTCCCTGGACCTACACGATGGTCCTGAAGCAGGCTCCCCATGTAATTTTAAACTTCACTTCATCATAATGATAGGCTACAAACGAGCCTTCTATGAACATAATAAGCATGGTGAAAAAGATAAACTACATTAAGAAATGTTACGGCAAAGACCCCCTGGAAATGGGACACAAAGCAGTAAGGGCACATATCCAGCTGCACTCTGAAGCTGCCCTCCACTGTACCCATGTAGCTGGCAAAGAAACCATCACACACAAGCAGGGATGAAAGGGTCGGTAGAAAGGCTCCTCTGCTTGTTACCTCATTCCTCCTTTTCAGTTTCACTTATGATCAAGTGCTCTTCCAGTATATGGATTTATAAGGCTGCATTGTTTCATACTGTAGTAGCTGATGTATCAACCTTTTTTTTTTCCTTTTTGACTTACAATTCCAGCTCAGAGTCTTCTGTTTGCCTTAATGAATTTTGTTTGCATAGTTGACTGGCATCAGGTTAAGCAGGTATTGAAATGTGATATAACAACCTAATCAACCGTTAACAGGTATGGAAGAAGCCCTGACAAGGAGCAGTCTGAAACTGTTCATGATGAGATTCTTTCTGATAAGGGAAAAAAGAGAAGTGTAGGACCAATTTATGTATAAATTGATCACATTTTCACACCTAGCCCCAATTATCTAAAAAGGGTTTAACATTATATTTATATTGATAAGCTTAACAATGTTGAACCACGACTCTGGGATGATCTGTTACAATTCACATCCAAAGCGACCAGAAGGAATAATTGGAAACCCTCCAGCATTTCAACAAATAGAAGCAGCCTTGAAAAAGATGAAAACTGCCGTACAAGGTCTGGCTTTTGCTGAAATTACAACATAAATTCCAAATGAAGGATGGCCAAGAATAATTCAACAATTACAAATTCCCCTCTAAAGACAGAGGGAATACTACAAGATTAGAGAAATTGATTCATCCCAAACGTCTCTAAACAATAAAAAAAAGATAGTAATGGCTACAGGCTGACTGAGACATTTGATAGACTGTATCACTAATTGATTGCACAGGGGTTTTAGATGAACAACCAGTTTTTATGCCATGAATATCAATATTTGGCTACATAAACAGTGAGAATACTTGCCAAACAATTATGGAAATCCTCATACTCATCACCAGTGTGTAAGTTAACCTCAAGGTATATTAGACTGTCTTTAATGGGCTACAATCATATTGACATCTTCTCCAAGGCAAGAGCATCCATAAATGCCTAACTGATTTCCCATACAAGTCAGGCCAGCAAGGCCAACCTGTCACTCTCAAACAATCAAAACCTAAATATCTACCCTTACACTTCCCTTTAGCTGATGAGATTGTGGTTCCTCCTATGAACCATTTCTGTTTTCCAGAATCAACTCATACAATAAGAAAAAGGAAGTTCTCCCATGAGTCCTGCCTACTAGCAGCAGAGACACCAAGGTGAAGTCATATACAGGCTTTTAAAAATTTATAATAAAGGAAAATAGATAATAACACCACCTATAAATCAAGGCTGTATCTCACAAGAGGCACGGAGATAATTTCATTTTCCTCTCCTCCAAAATTTAGCTCAGAACTATAGGTGCAACGAAGGCAGGCGCTGGTTACAGCAAACCTTATGGTGGCACCCCAGATTTTATAGCAACAACAATTTTGAGGGCCCCACCATTAGCCTTTCCTTTCCCATCCCAAGGTGCTAGGATGGCAGCATATGCTGCTGGCCTCCCTCTTCACTGATCTCTCCTGCCTCTCGTGCCATCCCTCCCTTCTGCAGGAGTTGTTTGACCCAGAGTTTGACCCAGGATGCCCTGAGCTGGCATCCTTGTCCAACAAAGTTTAATTTTGCATACACAGCTGAAGAGCCTTGAGCCATCACAGGCTAGGTCTATACTGAACCACGCTTGTAAATGAGGTTTTTGTACTCCATGACAGGTCTAGAACACTATAATACACTGAAGTTCAGTGAAGGTAATATTTTTTTTCCCCAAACTGCTGTTAAACTGGTGGATTAGAAAAGAAATGCTTTGAGGATGAAGATACTGTATTTGTTTGAAACCATATTTTCATTTAGAATAAAAGAAAAACAACAAAAAAGATGGAAAAATCAGAAGTCAAGTGAAATTAACTGACATTTTATTATTTGAAAACATCAAGAAGAAACATTGAATAAAGACAGTGAAATGACATACTTGGAAAACAGGGAAGTGAAACAAGAATTTTCTGGATGTTTTTGTTACCTTCCTTTATGTGAACAGCTTAGTTCAGCTAAGAAATATTGAACAATATTCTAGAATTGCTGATTCTCTGTTTTCCATGCACACAAATATAAAAAAGGATTCAAGCAAAATTTTTTCTCTGTTCCTCTTGCAAACCAAGACATACATACTTAAACAGCTGATCTGGAAAGGTGCTAAACGCTCTTATCAACGGTGGATGCCAAATTAGAGCTCATCTTTGGAGACAGGCTGATGACAACACTGAGTCCCACCCCAAAGACAACCTTTGAGGTGTCTGCTACACTACTGACCACCTCCCCTCCCTCAAATCAGAAACAATAAGTCCTAATCAAGGCCATGTAGTCCACCATCTCTGCTCTCCCTCACCTCCCCAGAGAATGAAGTATATGGAGCATTTTGCTGCCACAGCCCTTCCTAGTCTTGGAAGTCCTGCAGATTCCTAGTTAGTTACTAGTTAGTTACAGATTAGTAGTTATTTAACCTGCTAGTCCTAGTGGGCTAATGGGCTTTTCATGGCATCCAAGAGTTAGAAATATTTCAAATCTCCATCAGTACTCCAGCCTCATTTTAACCGTTGGTGTTTGGTTGTTTTTTTGGTTGGTTGGTTGGTTTGTCTGTTTGTTTGTTATTATGATTTTTTTTTTTTTAGGCAGGTGTCTATTTCTGCAAATCTGTAAAAGCTGGGTTTATAATTGCCCAAATCTGTCTGCTTAGTACACAGTCAACTTTGCCATGAGAGTCAGGTCACCCCAGAGGGAGAGAGGGGTGCTTAGATTTGCATAAACAGTTCCAGTGGAATTTAAAACTATGATGCCAGCACCTTATTTCTAAGGGATTTCAGGGGTGTGGATAGAAAGTGAGCCAGGAAGTGAGTCAGTAATTCACAGTATCCTTCCACAGGGTACTCCTTAGAGGATATCTGTAGTACATCACTGTTGGGGTTCTGGTGGGGTTTGGGGTTGGCTTTGTTTATTTGTTTGTTTTAATTGTTTGTGTTGTAAGGGACCTTAAAGATCATCTAGTTCCAACCTCCCTGCCATGGGCAGAGACACCTTCCACTAGACCAGCTTACTCAAAGCCCCACCCAGCCTGGCTTTGAATGCTCCCAGGGACAGGACATCCACATCCTCCCTAGACAACCTGTTCTAGAGTCTCACCACCCTCTTCAGTGAAGAACTCATTTCATTTCTAAATCTACCATATCCTCAAGCTCAGTTTAAAGCCATTATACTTTCTTCCATCATTACATGCCCTTGTAAAAAGTCCCTCTCCAGCTTTCCTGAAGGCCTCCTTTAGGTACTGGAAGGCTGCTCTAAGGTCTCCCTGCAGCCTTCTCTTCTCCAGGCTGAGCAACTCTAACTCTCTCAGCCTGTCTTCCTAGAAGAGGTGTTGTAGCCCTCTGATCATCTTTGTAGCCCTCCTCTGGATTCATTCCAGCAGGTCCATGTCCTTCTTATGTTGGGAGTCCCAGAGCTGAACACAGTGCTCCAGGTGAGGTCCCATGAGAGCAAAGGGGCAGAGTCCCTCACTTCAACCTGCTGGTCACACTTCTTTTGATGCAGCCCAGGATGTGATTGGCTTTCTGGTCTGCAACCATACATTGCCAGGTCACGTTGAGATTCTTGTCAACCAACACCCTGAAGTTCTTATCTCCAGGACTGCTCTCAAATCCACTCATCAACTAGCTTGTATTTGTGCTTGGGTTTGCCCCAGTCTCTGTGGAAGACCTTGCACTTGGCCTGAGCCCACACCTCAAGCCTGTCAAAGTCCCCTCTGGATGCATCCCTTCCCTCCAGCATTGTGACTGCCCCACACAGCTTGGTCTCATCAGCATCATTGCTGAGGGTGCCCTTGATCCCACTGACCCTGTCACCAACAAAGAGCACCAGCCCCAGTACTGACTCCTGAGGAGCAACACTCATCACTGGCCTCCAGGACAGGGTGGATAGCATCTCCCTTCAGAAAACAAACCAAAACAAAACAACAATAAACCATCACGAGTGTCATCCTGGTCAAACCAACAATAAACCATCACGAGTGTCACCCTAAAAAAACCAACAATAAACCATCACGAGTGTCACCCTGGTCAGACAGAGAAAAACCTGAAAAGGTAACTGAACTCGTGACAACTTTTCAGGGTTGCAGCATTTTGCTTTAGAGGTGTTCCTGCTCTACCCATCCTGGGGGATAGTGGTAAATTCTAGAAGCAATGTATCTCCTCCTAGAAATACCACCGACTTATATTTATGCTTTTTAATTAAATATTATTTTTTCCATGGACCTACAGAAGGAACTGTGTCACTTGGGCCAGAGCTGTGTATATTTTACACTAGCAACAACCCTTGCAATTAGGAAGCACAAAGGAAGAAAAGGAGACAAGCAGGAGGAAACCTGTGCAATGCCAGCAGTATACGTGTTCCTCTGGCAGGAATGTTAGCACGTGCACTTCAGCATCGAAAATCTTCCACACTTTTTTAGTCACTGACATCTTATAAAGCTGACAAGTGGCCACCGTGGCCAAAGCTGTGCCCTCCTGCTTCCCTGCAGCCAGGCAAAGCGCCTGACGTCAGCCTGGCAGGAGAGATGTGCAGATGAGCAGGGCAGCCCTCCCAGACAGAGTGCAAGGCAGTCGCTACCCCCTGCCTCAGGGTACAATTAAAACCACAACATTTAAACACTTTTTGAAAGACAAAACCACAACGCTGCACTGCCTGGACATAGAATTAATCCCATGTAGAGGTATTGCACTAAAATCAAAATTTGCAGAAAGCAAAATCCAGGGAACTTTCTTTTTTCCCTTTATTTTGTCATTGTTAAATAAAGCATATAATGATTTCAGGTGCAGATGAACTGGGTCCTGGTAGTGTCTGTATAATGATGTTGTACAGCAATGAATTTCTTACACTTGCAAAACACTTGTTGGGTCTTTCAATAATCCAAAAATTGGAAGTAGGGCAAGAGGCTCCGCAGTTCATCTTCACAAAACATGATGTCACTTATGCACAGACTTTTAATCCTGTTCCTTCCCCTATTTTCCTCTCAAATATGTGTTTTGTATGGAGTTATCCATCAGACAGCACGTTGTCAATGAGATGTGTCATTGCTATGTCTGTCTTCTGATAAAATGGACCTAATGCATATGTAAATCTGCTTTCTCAGGAAAAGTGTGCAGAAACACATTTGACTTGAAATCTCTCACTGCAAAATGATATAAGAAGGGGACAGCTGAACATTTCCAAATTGCCCAACGGAAGCAGCAGCCCTTGAGACCTGAAGGACACTGTCTGTGGAGGGCCCCCAGAGAAGCCAGGGTGCCCTCCCAGCCGCATGCCCCAGGACAGCCCAGCTCCGAAGCCACGCAGCGCCAGGAGGTGGCCCAGCTGTGGGGGTGCCCCCTCTCCCACCGCTGCCTCCCCCCCATCCCGGGGCTCCTGGGAAGCAGAAAGCCCTCTCCCCACCTCGCTGCGGACACAAGAAGTGCCTGGGGGCAGCAGCCACCTAACCTTGTAAGAGCACTGGGCAGTGACACTAATAAAATCATGCAGACGACCAGCACACACTGCTTTCAAAGTATTGTGCTGCTAGGGACTGTCAGAAAAGAGAGCACAGAGACCTAGCTGGAAAAAAAAAGGCCCAACAAAATAAATCCTGATCCTGGTAACATGGATATAACTCTCTAATTGATTTTTAAAAAAAAAAATAGTAATTTTTTGAAAGGCGAACCCAACAGCTCTTTTAAGAGAACTCTTAAATATAACCATTTACAATAATTTGTACAAAAAAACAGTTTAAGGAAAGGATTTAAAGATCATCTAGCAAACTGCTTTTTTGACAAGAGATAGATATTAAGCGTGGTTTAACCTGGCCATAATTAGGCACCACTTTCCTAGCTTGGTGATCATGATGGGGGCTTTTTATCACTACTTTAAAGAGTTTACAAAAACACCATAACATGAATAGACATCTTCTGAAAAGAGTAAATTTAGGCATGTAAGGATACTAATGAAAGGTTCATTTGAGATTTGAAAAATACACCCCTCTCACACAAAACTAACTCTTGTTCCAAATAAAATGTATAACAGATTTAAGAACAAGCCAGTAAAGTTCCAATTGTTGCACGAGGGCATGTGTGGCTGCACCTTGCCATCTACTTGGACAGTATTTGCATGCAGAAGTATAAAGTCAAAGGAAATTTCCTTGTGATGCCATGATGTACCCATTGTTCTAAAAATAGTGTTTCTTAGTTCTTAACCCAGACCCCAAGTTTATAATACAGACATTAAATGTTATAAAATACACATACAAAGAAAAGTTTTCTGTTTTGTAACTCCATTTTTAGAAACAGCTGATGGGTCTGTGTAAACCTGCTGCCTCAGAGTGGGGAGGATATCCTTTACAGAAGAAAAGTTGTCTGTTTATCAACTATTTTTATGAGAGCACAACTGTTTCTCCAGCTGGAAAGTGAAAAATATAAATTTAAGACCATTGTGATCTGAAAATATGGTAGTTTTTCAGCTGCACCTTTTAAAAGGCTATCTCAAACCCTGAGAACCTTCTGCTGTAGCTTGCTGTTTAAAGTAACAAGGTGCATCTTTCTTTGCAGCAAGTAATGTACCAAATTATTTGTGCTGCGTGTCTCTCAGAGCATCTTGTGCCTGAGTTCAGTGAAAGGCTTTGTTTTGGTTTCTAAGCACTTTCTTGTTTATTTGAAATGGCAGTATTTACATCTCATAGCTTATTAACTCTAATTACCCAGTTCAGTAATTAAAAAAGGCAGAGTTGTCTACTGACATTGATCACAATACAAAAATCCTAGTGGAGTCTAACGAAATATTTTTGTAAATTGTAAAAAAAAGATAATTATGGGAACAGGAAAAAAAAAACCCCTAGCTGTATAACTTTGTTGAATGAAATCAATATGACTTCATTCAATTAAAGTAGTGAAGCAAAGCTGGGAGATTGTGGAGTTTGATAGGACATTGACAAACGTATTAATGCTTTTGCAGCTTCCAGATGACTTCATGGGATGATACCTGAGATAAATGAAACTTCTGGGTTTTTTTGAGCACTCACCCTTTCATACAAAGCGTAGGAAAAGCAGAGGCAAAATGAGTCACTTGCTGAAAAAGGAGCAGGCAACACTGAAATTCATCTGCTGGAAAAGGAGAGGTGACTTTTCCTTCATTCAAAAGAACTTCTTTGCCTTTTAGTGGTAACCATCTGTTGATCATTTCATTTTATGAGATTATTTTTGAAACAGAAACACTATATATTATGACTTTTCCTCCACATATAGTATTGTTCAAATTTCAAAAGACACTATATTTGATAACTAACACTTATTACTTACTGCCCTTTGAAAAATACTCTTGGCAGAAGGTTAGAAACTGACATTTCCAGCTGAAAATAATGCATTGTCAAATAAGAAAACTGCAGGCTATAATTTTTCACACATGTATCTATTATTTTAAACATGAAACGTTGCATCAGTTTGACATTAATTTATATAATAGGGACAGAAAAGGATAATGCAATTTTCAGGGGCTATCTACATTTAATTAACTAGCAGCAGTCGCCTGTAACAAAAGAAAACTCCACTACAAAAAATAAAGCCTGTTTGTACACCTTCTATCATGCATTATTGAAACACACAATGTCATTATATGAAATAATAAGTGCTTAAATAGAGGCAGCAACTAATAAATGCAGACACAAAACTTTCATAAAAGTTTGTAAATACAGTATTGTATGGAAATTCTGATGCATATTAGCTCTCATATGCACAGTAAAATGTTTTATTATGAAAAAAGTGGGTAAGATACTTATCTTTTAAATTGGAGTTTAATATTTTATTAGTGCCAGGCACATAATTCTCACCAAATGGCAGGAAACTCTTTTTTGTATGGATATAAATGTCTAGAGTTTAATATTTCAAAGATAAGTACCTACTACTGCATCTATCACGCTGCAGCTTAATGGAATTTACTTTTTCTTAAATATTTATACTGTATGCATGTTTGGTTGTCAAATGATTGTATAACTACTGAGGCAGAACTGATAAGCTGGACAACAATCTTGTAATTATTATATTTCAAATCTGAAATGTTCAAAATCTTGAATAAAATAAGGAATCCAGGATTTGAGAATTTTCTTGAAAAGTAGTATTTTGTAATTGGCAAACAAAAAGTTCTTCTAAGTGAACTCTAGATTGCAGAAATTGTCTGACTTTCTCCAAACAAATTACATTTAAAGAAAACCAGAATGACATTAACGAGAAATATTTCCTGAGAATCCAAAATACACAGTAGTGAGCAAATTAAACTGAGGCCAGTCTCTGATATTTCCAGTGTAATGTACAGAGAGCATCATTCAGGTTCTGCAATACTGCAAACTATTTCATCAGTTCTGAGAAATGCTTTCTGATCCATGCTGATACAATTACCTAGCCTTTATTGGCAATTTAGACCTGCTTTTAGGGACATTTTAGAGCAAATGATGTTTTCTTGATATTTTAAAAAAGCAGCACTATTTGCTATACCTTTGGGATAAGGTAGAAATGGAGTTAGAGGCTCATTAAATATCTGATTGGTACAATGTGGTTTTTGTTACTGTGGACTAAACTACCAAAAATGAAGATATGTTCCTGGAGGTTCTGTTCCCCCTTGCAATCAAAGGGTATTTTTATTTGGAATATTTCTGAAAAATATCAGCTGGCATTTACTACTACTCTACTACTGACAAGAGCCTTAAAAATCTGCCTATTAATTGAAAGATGTTGAAACTTACCTAATAAATTTTTAATATGAACATGTGTGAAGGGCACACCACATCTTTCTTTGTTCCTATAAAAATGTGATGTCCAGACTATGACCAAGTGAGCCTGAATTCCTTTTGATGTTTCTGTAAGTAGAAAAAAGCGAGGCAGTTACAGAGATGAAAAAAAAAAATAAAATGAGATACACTTAAATGTTTTTTACACGGGGATTTAATGGAAATGACATCTGAAACTAAACAAGTCTGCTGAATGAGACAAAGCCCAAAAGGTCGTACCAGTTTGTCTTGCCACGGGTATAGCTTTAACTCAGAGACTTAGAGACAGCTGCAATCGCCTTAAATTTTAGAATTTAATTCAAAACCTGCTTTCCTAAACACTGGCAAAGCTGTTAAATCAGGTCCCCTTGTCCCGATTCCCTACAATAGCATATAGACTCAAAAGTTACATCACTTAACCTTTTTTTTTTTTCCATATTTTCAGCTGCTTTCAATTTCCCCCTGCTTTTGGAAAATTCACCAGAGTGTTTCTGAATTCTTTGTATTACACAGCTATTTTTATGCCATATTGGTCTAAGTAAATAACACACAGGAAAGTGTGATAAATCAGGAGCATACCATTGTGATAAATAAAAGCTGATAATTTAAAACTCTTTTGGATAGAAGTGAGATGCCTCATGAGAATACTAGTGTGGTAAATAAAATCTGCTAATTTAAGTCTTTAAAAATAATGCTTCCTGCTGTTAGTATCCAAGACACAATGCAGCAAGACAGTTATTAAGCAGCCCTATTGAGGAGGGGATGGAATCACTGTCAGCAATATGGGGAGGAAACTTTTGTGCAGAGAGTTTCTCCAAGGAGATGGAGCAAACCCTTCAAAACGTTACGTAGCTGATGTATAAGCAATTCAGTGTAAACAAACATATAAACAATGTGATGAACTTCAAGTCATAGAAATCTGTAGACCCAGCAATGCTCTAGCTATAGACTGCGTCACTGAAATCTGTTTGAAGTAAGGCACATTGCACTATGGCTTGGCTTTAAAGCAAAGTGTAGTGAGCTCTTTCACTCCAAGTTGTTAATGAACAGGCAGGGAAGTGATATGAAATTTGCCTGGTTTGAATCAGACACTCATTCACCTGATTCTGAAAGATTTTAAAGCCCTGGTTTCAGAAAATCATCTGGACAACGCATTGCCAAAACATCTTTTTTGTCCTTTCACTGCCCATTGAAGATTTTCTAGTTGTAAAACAACAAACAGCTGGAAAGCCTAATGCAGTTTGCATCCCAGGGGGAATTGGGGAGGGGAAGAAGGAAAAAAAACCAAAAAAAATCTTGCCAGAAATGCAGCTCCACCACGTTAGTGGGAAGGCCCAGGCAGGGCTGGCTGCCTCAAGGGCCAGGACATGCTCCCCTGCCCTGGGCAAAACAAAAAAGCCCCCCAAACACCTCTCTCCACAAAAGGCAAATCCAGATCAACAGATCACACACCCTTCCCTTGGCTCCATGAGTTCCCTTAAGAAAATATCACCTGTTGATATCACTGAATTAAACCACTGGTGCTCAATGCTTTGTACTCCAGCGGCCTCCCCCCGCAAGCCCATCGCCGGCCGGTGCCTCCTGTGAGAGGCAGTAAGGGCTCTGTGGGCACGGCCTGCTCATTTCCCTGGCACAAAGTTCAGCTTCTGAAGCCACAGCCTAGCTACTGGAATTTAGGGAATATTAAAGGACTCTTCAGAAATGCCCTTCGCTCATTCCTGCCCCACAGGTTATTTTTTACACACTTAAAAACAGAGTCTGGGGAGAAACTGATCCTACAAGCACACAGGAGCAAAAGACCCAACTCACTATTTTGAGAGAAGGGAGGTAGAGAACAGAACAGCACCTGCTGCAGCAGGTCCCGGGACTGAAGGAGGGGATTGGAATGGCTCCCAGCACAGCAAATCACTGGGATCTGCTGCAGAGGAAGGAGTCATAGAATCATAGAATCCTTTAGGTTGGAAGGGACCTCCAAAATCATCAGGTCCAACCACCGAGCCACCAGGGCTCCAAAGTCCTCTGCTAAAACAGATCAGAATCTGTCAGGGCTGGAAGGGACCACAAGGATCCCCCAGTTCCAACCCCTCTGCCATGAGCAGGGACACCTCCCACTAGACCAGGCTGCCCAGAGCCTCCTCCAGCCTGGCCTTAAAGAACCCCAGGGATGGGGCCTCAACCCCCTCCCTGGGCAACCCATTCCAGGGTCTCACCACTCTCATGGGGAAGAACTTCTTCCTCACATCCAGCCTGAATCTGCCCACTGCCAGCTTTGCCCCATCCCCTCTAGTTCTGTTGTTACTCAATAGCCTAAAAAGTCCCTCCCCAGCTTTCTTGTAGGCACCCTTAAGATATTGGAAGGCCACAATAAGGTCACCTCAGAGTCATAACTAAGCTGGAGGAAGGAACTTTTCCAGAGACTCCACCAAGAGAGAAACGAGATGGAAAGCTCAGTATGAGATGCACAGTGCTCCTGTGACCAGACAGACAAAAGATCTGGTTTTTCTCTTGTGCTTTTAAGCAAAGGACATTCAGAGGAGCAATACCACAGTGACTGAGATCACAAGGATTAACAGATCCTGCCCTGAAAAGCACAGAAATTATCTCATATGCGGGGCTACAGAAAAGGATGGGAGGACTCGGCAGCCCTGCCTGTGAGTGTCAGGGCACTCCTTCCTTTGAGGAGCATAAATATTGCAGCCATACCTGAGGACCACATAATTCCCAGCAGCATCTCTGCAGATCAGGGGCAGCATTGCTCTAAGCAAGCAGTCAGCCTGCCTCTCTGAGTAGATATCAGGACACTACCACAGCAAAGTTCAACACCGTTTGGAGACAAAAACAACAGAATACTTGTTGCAATGCCATAGCATCTGTATTAATATCAGCAAATAATTTGGTAGGGATTCAGTTTCATAAATGTAGCTTCAAAGGCTGTTCCATGAGCACTATAGTGCTCTTTTTCCTCCCACCAAAATGAATAAAAACTTTACGATAGTTTCAGCACAGTACTTAAGTATTTGTTTTGTTAATTTCTTAAAACAAATTGGGTTCCCAGTAAATACAAACCTTGGACAGCTGTGTTAAGCAAGCAGTGGGGAAGCAATCTCATAATGATTATCATGCAGAAGCACACTACAGACGAATTCCCAGAATTTCATCCAAACTGTTATTTGTTCTATTATAAACCTTCTATAAAACCCAATATAAAAATTCCTGAAAGAAGAGAAAGCATTTTAAAATATTTGCAAATACCCTCCAGTGATTAAAGAAATGTGTGAAGGATGAAATGTTAACGAACAACAGAATTAGGAGATACGGTCTTTCTCCTTATTTTAGTGCACTGAGAGGGAACTAGAGCAGTTGGAACCATTTTCCTTCCAGCTGAAAGTTTGTAGGGCCAGACCACGTTAGCTTTTGATGACAAACTGCAGGGCAAGCTTGCCAAAGGTTCCTGCATGAGCTAGCTCCACGCACAGCAGATCTGGGGGTCTAGACACTGAGGTAGGTCTCATTCACTCAGTGAGGCTCTGGGACTTTAGTCATCAACAGGTATTGGGGTGAAAAGATCAGAAGTGCTCGTCTTGGGGTTTCAGAGTGTCAGAGCATTTGGGACTAAAGAATCTCAAGACCAGCCTGTAGTGCCTGGAATTTTGCATGAGGATATTTGTGTGCTAGGTTATCTATATTTCTGTAGCTATGGCAGGAGGAGACTGACTGACGCTCTCCTGACATTCTTCCCAGGTGTACAGGTACCCATGTACAGACCTGCACTGCCACAACAGCACCACGTCTGGGCAGCAAACTCCTCACCTGTTGTCTCTCACCTTTTGCACAGAATTTGTCTTTCAGAAGCAAACCAGCTGTGCACAGCAATTTTCATACTGCTTCAAGGGGACTCGTGAGCTTCCCACAGTGATATATGAACTCACTCCCCTTGGTGCTGCCAGGAGGGAGGTCAGCAAGGAAACAACCCATGCAACCAATTGGGTCTGAACATCTACAACTCTAATTATCATTTATTTAACCTTGGGGGAAAAAAAACAAACCAAACCAAACCAAAACACTAACAACATTGTAAAACAGAATATTATTTTTTAAAAATGTATATAAGATCTGCCATCCCATGGATCAGCGCTTGGTGGATTTAACAGCTAAGGCAAGCTCCCAGGAAGCAGGGGTTTGGGATCTTTCCAAACAAAAAGGTGTGGCCAAAAACTTGAAAACTATCTTCTGTGAGCAACTAATGAGACTTTGACAAGTCTTACAGCCATTAGCATCCCTCCACAGGACAAGTTTGTACCTTGCAATGTTCTCTTGGCAAGCACCACAGCCAGTGGGAAAGAAGGACAACGTCCCTGTGAGGGAGCAGCACCCAGCCTCTCACCCATCTGTGCCTTGGGCAGTGCAAATCTGGTACTAATGAAGTGACCTCCTAGAAGAGCTGCTTGGTGTGGATGCAACACCATACTCCATGGCCAAAGATTTTGTCTGGGCTAGTCCAATGATTTTTGTGCCCTGAACCTTTAATTTTTGCTGATGTTGTTTGGCCTAAACCAGTCCTATTCCACCCTGCCCCCAGGGCTGATGTGAAGACAACTCATACATCTCACCTCCAGTTGTTCCTGCCAAATGGACTCCTATAAGCTCTTGGGAAATTAGCTCTCATAGACTCTCACCTCTACACAGGCTGAACAGGGATTCCACAAGCCACCATCCAATGGCTTCACAAACCTAATAAGCTTAGCAACCTTGGAGAATTCAGCTGACATCAGAAGACACAATTTTAAATACATTCACTGTTTTATGTCAGATGATCTTCTGAGAGGGCTTGTAATGGAGCTCATACTCTTCCCTTGAGGATTTAGGAGCACAAATCACCACATGGATATGACATCTGATCACAGTCAGCA
This sequence comes from Merops nubicus, assembly GCF_000691845.1. Taxonomy (NCBI): domain Eukaryota; kingdom Metazoa; phylum Chordata; class Aves; order Coraciiformes; family Meropidae; genus Merops; species Merops nubicus. The sequence goes on along the minus strand of NW_008623580.1, from coordinate 28,197 downwards.
GCAGAAATAACTGACCGTAGGACACGGAGCTGCCTGGTAAGTCCCACGCTATGCCCCTGAGCAGATCCTAGAAAACATAAATGTGTCTATATTTACACATGGAAGGGAAAATTTCTTATTCCTATCAGCCCAGTAAAACATGCCCTTCTTTATGCAGAATGTAACAACTGATGAGTTTCCATATTTCTCAGCCTAGGAAAGCAAAGCAGATGTTTCTGTGGGGAAAAATCAGGCCATCAAAGGGGACACCCTACACTCCACCTCTGTGCTGTCAGGGATGGAGAAGAAGGGCAAAGCTTGCTCAATGACCACAGAATAAATCCAGGGCAATGCCATCAAGTTAATAACTACACAACATTATGCACACAGTATACTAATTTACCCACAGGTTAGAAGTGTCTACTGTTGTTTCATTAAATAATAATTCCTGTGAATTTGAGAGCATAACTGTAATCAACCCTAAGGGCATGGTGTTTCTATTGTCACTCTCACTAAACCACCACACTTATTCCCACATGGCACAAGGTATATTTAATTTTCTTACTCACATACAACCTTGCCTTCTTACAAATTTATAACAGAAGTCCAGGAGACTGTGCTCCCTCCCAGACATGGTTTTGAACCTACAAACATGCAGCGAGGCAGAAAGGCACTGTGGTTCTCCAAGCAGAGGCACATGCTGGGGCTCCTCTCCTCCACAGCTCCAGGAGACCTTGCTGCTCGCTGGGAAAACATGCATTTTTGGAAACACTAAAGCCCCTGAAGAATGTTACCAGGAATAGAGATACTTAAACAACCGGCAGCTCTGCAGACAGAGCTTTTTAAATGTTGGGCCTAATTCATGGTTAGGGTTTATGCCTTGTTCAAGCTGATGGAACTTCATTTTAGCAAAGTTACACCAGAGTAAAAGGGAAATATTAGACAGATTAATCCAATCTGTAACTTGGTACTTTCTTAAAAGTAGCAGAATTTACCCCCTGTGCTGCTGCCTTTTTTTTTTTTAAAAAAAAACAAACCAAACCAAACCAAACCAAACCAACCAAACAAAAAAAACCTACAGGAATGATTTAAAAAGCCAGCCTGTAATTTTCACCCCTGGACCTCTAAGTACAACCTCTCTTCCCTATATCTATTTTTAAGACAGTAAATGCTGCAGACTGAACTTGGCCACACTGTTCTGTACCCCACAGCACTGAGTCAATTGTCAGAAGTAACCAAATGAACAAACAATTAATAATTACTTTAGTGATACCAGCTTATATTTACACTGAAGTATTCTTTCAAATGATCTTTGATGCTTGCCACTATCCAGCTATGGATTTATACATATTGTAACACGCAACAAAAAATAATGTTACCAAATAAAGCCAAGATGATGCATTTTTCCACCTGAGTAAAATGTCTCCAGACTCACTAGTGGTAAAGTGAAAACCGTGTAAAGCAGCATAAGAAATGAAAATGAAATGGGGAAATCTCATTTGTGCCTCCCCTTTCTCCATGAAGTGTTCTTACTGTTTGGGAGGTATATTAGCCATCAGTAAAAAATTATCTTATATTGGAAATAGAAACGAAGTGAACTTGCCATTAATGCCAAATGACAGCAGTTTTAATGTCTAAAATATACTGAAAATACAGAAATATTTTGCGTTAATTTATCAGCATTATGTGTCTGGCAGCCAAAAGCATAAAATAGACAAATGAAGCACCAGCTTTCTGAGGAAGTGTAGGGCAAGATTACTGTGTGTGCTGTCTCCACCTAGAATGCTTACTTTCTGTGGAGTCATAGGCACCTAGTGTTTTAAATTCCTCACACTGCATCAGGGTTATGGTACTATGTTACAAAGTTATTCAGAAACCTGATTGGCCATGTTCCTGCAATACATTTTCCTAACCCCAAGATAAAGATCCATGCATCTCTTTACCCTTTAAACAAAAAAGCTATTGTAATAGCATGTAGTGTGATGCATGGCATGAATACCAAAACATGTACATGCACTGCTAAACTGTTTAAGTATGGAAGAAGTAGTGTCTAATAGCATCAGGAAATTGAAATTTAAAAATTTTTCTCACTCACTTATTTGATGAGAACTGGGCTGCTGACAGGTGAAGCAGAAAGTCATTTTTCAAGTTAAATGCCAAGTGGTTATATAGCATAATATTCAGTCAAAATTAACCACCTCACTGCTGCATTGACATACAGCATATTTAATGGCAACTGTTTCTGCAAAGAAAACTACAGACCTTGGGGAGTTCTAAGAAATGGAAAGAAAATCTTACTAATACTTCAGTTACTTGCTTGAAACAAAGAACGATAATGCACCCCAGCTCATGGCAGAGAAAACAAAATGTAACTATATGTCAAAATTGTAAATATAATTTTTTAGATTCTCCCACGTGCAGACTGCATGTTTTAAGTCATTGGATGTGTATAGCTAATTTATGAACCAGCTTGGATCCACAACACGATTAAGGACAGAACAAAGCTTTTTGGTGCATTTCAAAAAGTTCTTTGCTCATTCTCAGGGCCATGGTCCTGCAAAATGACACCTATAAGCTTTTTGTGCCCTCACTATCACCTCTGAGGACTTTACACAGCTCAGCTTCAGGACTACATATTGAAAGAGCAAATCTCTCCAGGGGTAGCTTTGCATCAGTCTTCTCAATTTAATCTGGATTTAATTTTTAAAGCACAAATCTGTAAAATATATTTTGTGTTTTGAATGCCTTTTGAAGTTATGGTAAATTGAGTGCATAACACAGCTAGCCCTTTACTCTGAGACAGGCGCTCTGGTTGAGGGATTGTGGTTTTTAACTACATGTTGGGGCTTTGTTTGTTTTTCAAAACATAATGACTATTCCTTTCATGCAAAAACTCCTTACTGGGAGAGGCTACAAGGAACTACATTTCTTCTTTTTATGCCAAAACCTCTTGACCCATACAAAGAAAGCTTTATTGCCCAAATAATCAGAGTGCATAAAAAGTAAATTCAGAGATAAAAGAAGCATAAAAGGGCAGTAAATAAAATTTTTAAATGAAAATAAAGGCCTATGTGCAAGAGCTAAACAGAGCGAGGCTGTGGCACATGAGAGAGATGTATTTACTACTTTTGGTAGCCTTTCTTCATAAAAATTTACACTAGAGGTGGCAAAACTAGAAGGGAGCAGAGCAGAAAGAAACACCAGGGAAATGACATCCGGTGAGATTTCCAGCTTTTTAAGAATATTTCAGCTGTATTTGGATTTTCCTTCCTGATGCCCCAAAGGGGCAGGCAGGGACCCCAACATGTCCCCCTCAACCACCAATTTGGATGGAGGCTGAGCCCCCATGGACAGGCCCCCACTGATGAATCCTGGAGAGCTGGTCAGTGAGTAGCACAATGGGGAAGGGATGAGGACAGCACAGAGCTTTAGGGTGTTGCTTCTTGTGCCTCCCTTCTAACAGGAGGATCAACAAACTCACAGCAGCTGGGCTGCCAGGAGGCCCAGGGAGCAATGGGAATATCTTGAGGATAAGCAGAGCAGGAAAAATCAGAGATCTAACCCAAGAATGTCCTCTAAAACAAAGGCAGAGACAAACTCTTAAGGCCAAAGATCTGCCTGTCCCTTCTCATCAGTAAAGTCAGGCTTCATAAATGAGTATATTGTGAAGGGAGATTATTAAAGAGAAAAGCATAGATGGCTTTCTGTATATATCAAAATTCTTTCTTTTACCTTGACAGGATCAAGCAAATAATTCCTCAAAAAGTCACAGAGCTATTCAACAGGTGAACAGCTGCCAAGACAATTTGAAAACTCTACATTATGGTCCATCATGTAACTCATATTTGCTCAGTAAATATTATTCTCTTGGGACATCTCATGCAGAGAAACAGATGCCAGTTGATGACCCAACCTTTTCCTGGTCTTTCACTATTGTTTTTGTAAAAGAAATACAGGTAGATATTTATAAATAGAAATTACTCAAATCTCACCAAAGTGATGTTTCCTTATGTTCCACTCCTCTTCTGTGCAATATATCTGAGGTTTTGCTGGTCGAAATCAAGGGAGGGGTGATGAGAGGAAGAAAGATTTTAGTTAACATGTATGAAACTATCTTGAGGATTTATGGTGTATGAGAAGAGTAAAAACCCACAGATTTGTATAATTTTTACTAGAAAAAGATGTATTGAGCTAGCAGCAGCAGTAAGATGAAGCAAAATCATGAAATTCTTCATAATATTATACAAAAATTGTCAAAGTGTTCGGATGCCCTAATCATCCATGAGCCAGCTGAAAATAAAGTGTATTTATACTTGAATATTTTCAGCATCTTTAGACAGTAGCTGAGCTTTGTTTTAAGTTGTAATGTTGCACAAAATACTGTTTATTTTATCTTGTCATAGGATACAGTAATAGAAGAATTGTAAATGCATCTCATTTTTCAGCGTGTCTGCACGTTTGGGTTATCACAGGAGACATGGGTTGTTTTTCCTTGAAGGTACTGAAATGTCTGTTGGTTAGTTCAGATGAAAACAGGAGCAACAAAAAGCATTACAGAGATATTCTTCCTGGTCGTTGAATGTGATGCTTCTTGCCAATTATATCTTATACACAGTTATTGGAATATGGTTTAAGGGTTTTTGTGACAAAAAGAGAATACATCTGAAATTCACACCGTTATTAGCAGTACCCAGTAATGTTCTATTGCATGGTGGAATTTATGTAATAAAAATGTTAAACAGCCAGTGATTGGATCTGTTTACAGGATCTGAAGAGGGGAATTGGGATGAACCCATGAATAACTTGCCTTGGAGGAATCTTTTCTAACTGGATACGGATGGATTGGACCTGGAAAAAGAGACTGATGCAAAGTGACTGTAAAACATTATTCACTTATATTATTACTTGGAGTATACCATCATGAGTAAGTTTCTTCATGGTCAATCAATGTTGCTCTCATATTAAAAAATATTTTTAACGTGACTCATGAACCTTCTCTTGCAGAAAAAGTGGAAGAAAAGGAAGGAAAGCATGAGGAAAAAAAAAAATCTCACAGTAATCTGTCTCCAGAGAGTCAGTGTGAAGCCAAATTACTCACCAGAGAGCGCTGGCTGCAGGACCCATTCCCATGGGGCAAGTGCCATGCAGGAGTTCTGCCCAGCCCCAGCCATCCTAGCCCCACATGCTGCTGTGTCTCAGGGCTTGCTCCAGTGCACCGAGGAGGAACACTTCCCCAAGAAGCAGTTTTGCTAGAGGCACTTCAAATTTTAAAGGCATCTGTCTTGGGAAGACAGACTATGAGCACCCACCACCCCATCTCTTGGTCCTGCCCCTGACCAGCTATCAGCCTCCTTCCCTGGTATTACTCACCAGATATACCTCACTGTGGTCCTAAGACTTTAAATCCCCACCTGTACATCAGTGATCCTGACTTACACATGTTATTTCCACTGCTATATTTATAAGCCTCAGGATTTTCACATTGTTGCTATTTCAGTAAAGCAGCTCGGTTATTTCCCTGGAATTGATATTCAATTCTGTAGCATAAATGCCTCTGTGTGTGGATATAAAGATGTGCACGCATACAAAGAATTTCTGCGGAACAATTAGCACTTATTACAATCAATTATCTCTTATAATTGAATGAGATAACACTAGAGATTAAATAACAGGGGAAAAAAATTCTAAAATGACAAAAAAGAAAACTGCAGAGAGGAGAGTGTGTTATGTAATGGCAATGCCCTACTCCAGAGGCAATGACAATGAAGTTTTTCCTTCCAGAAAGCAGGGATCAAACTTTTGGATGTGTAACAGCATTTAATAGTCAGTTCTAAAAAAACATGTTCATTCAGCAATACTTAATGCCTTAATTTACTTTCATTGTACTTTGAGACAGTGAAATCGGTATTTTGGGATTTGATGAAAAGTGAAAGTGAACAGAATTTTCTAGTGACAGAACTGTAAAAACTGGCAAGATGCATTAGCACAGTTGCTAAATGAATGGCATGTCTCAAAATAACTTTGCAATGATAATTTTATTAATTCAGTGTATATATGTATGTGGGCTTTGCTATGTGACTAGAGATAGAGAGGCTGATGTTAATGTCTATTTATTTATTCTTTGAAATGTTCTTGTCTGATAAGAAAGTTATTTCCCTGAGATAATAATATCATTACTTATAAATTATTTAAATCAAAGCAAGACTAACAGTACATAAATGTTGTACTACTGGACCTTCAATAATGCATTTTTTTCTATCATTAAAGTCTGAAGATACAGAAGTAGTAAGTTACTCTCAAGAAATTCATATACATAAATGCTGAAGTTGAATTTACAACCTTAACTGTGTCTCTCATGTTGTAATACGTCAGTGGTGTACAAGTCTATCAATATATATGATTATTACTGCTGCTTTAGTAGGTTGCTTTAAAGATATAGAGTACCCTTCTATCAATCACTTCCTCAAAAATAAGACTTCCCGAGCTGTAGGTCTTGTGCTGACCTTTCAAAAGAGTGACTATTATCCAGAAGGAGCTTGGTCAAGAAACTCAATACTAATGCTTTTTCTGCCTTTTTTTTTTTTTCTGTCTTTTTAACTATAACTTAAATAAGCAAATCATCATCAAAAAAAAAAAATCTACTGATTAGCTCCTCTCCTCCTCTCTCCACTGTGAAAATATACTGATTAGCTCCACCACACATCCTACTCCAAATAACGCTGCTGTCAGTTTTGATACAAGACTTGCACTTCATTAATATGCAAACCATGCTCTTGGAGTTTTTAAAATTATCATATCTGGGTGGATTCATGGAAATATGAAGCATTTAAACAAAAACACCAACAAAAACAACGCCCACAAAACTCCTCAAAACCCAAGCAAACACTGCTGCAAAAACAGGCAATATCAAGGGGTTTTCCTCTCCCTGGAAAGTAGTTCCATGTTGTTTCTGGCTTACGCTTAAATGAAAAGAACAGGTCAGGGATAACACAAAGTAATTTAAAGGACTTACACTGCAATACATAGGATTGCCCACAGCTACACCTTGCAATCACCCAGTTCATATTTTAGGTCCTGACATAAGAGTTCATAGTATTTTACAATTCTATGTTCCATGTCAGTGGCTGACTGTGGAGCTGAATATCAGTCCTATTTAAATCTGCAAGAAAATAGCTGCAGGTGACATAACCTTTCATGTAGTACCACTGTGTACATATACAAATAATTGAGGCTCTTGACCCTGTCTATGCACATACAACTGTAAGTACAAACTTGACATTTTGATACTGCTTGTAGCCTTTCCCGTTGTTATTTTCTGTTTCAATAATCCATTGCAGGTAGAAAAATGAAAGAAGGAAGCATGAATGATTAATGCTGTCAAGCTAAAATAATGTATTTAGAAAAATCTATAAATCTGTTATTTGTGGCATTTTAAAACTAAACACGACACTCTTCGGTGCCATTCAGTCTATTTTACAGCAGATAAATGTAAAGGTTTTGCAGAAACAATGGCAGCATAACCCTTTGAACAGTGGTTTTGGCACCAAAAGTTAAAGGGATCGGCTGTAAACTTCCATGTATAGATGAATATTAAACATAGCAGAATATTCATACAGTGTTATTAATATTTAATATATATGTAGGATCCAAAGTGAATGTGAATAAATTGCTGTTCTTATGCAACATTCCTGCCTTCATTTTCCTGACTGTGTCCACACGTGGACTGTGGCCTTATCTGGGGTATTTTTTCCAGCTTGCCTTTGTAAATGGAACAGTGTCTGGAACTGATTATATTCTTTAAAATTTAGTGCATCTACCTTTGTCAGACAAGGACAATGTGTCTCCAGACTTTAGCTGTATATTAGATATATATGTTCATGTGTATATATATACTGAAATATTTTGCTTTATATTCCTTAGTTGACTTTAAAATTTGGAACAATAATGGGGCAGCTGAAGACCGGATGACTGATTTGGATAACCAGTATTTTCCTTAAACTATTTTTATCTTATAAAACAATTGTGCTGCAAGTGCCACATTCACCCTCCTTTCTGGGGCCAGCCTGGTGCTTATTTCACCCGTAACAGAGGTACTCACCAGGCACCAGCTCCCCTGGAGCTGCTGCTGGCCAGCAGCTGGGCACATGCTCACTGTCCCAGGCTGCAGACAATTCCCCCTGGACACCCTAAACGTGTGATAAACCAGCAATGCCACTTGTGTTTGAATGAGATCTTTGCACAAGAGTGCAGATGTGAAAATTATATCAGCCCCCTCACCAGCACTTCTGCTCTTTCCTTTCACCTGGGAAACAACAGTCAGGCAATCAAGGCAAATGTTAGTGTATAAACAAGATATTCTCTTTTAAAGTAGTAAGGGGCCTTTCATGCTAACAAGATGCTTCCTCACGACGAAGACAAGAGCGTACAACAAAGCTACAGCTATCTGCTAAAACGTCTTGGAGATGTTACATTTGTTAGGTGCTCTAGCAAGTAATTTGAAATTAAAGTTAATTAAATTAATGTGATTATTAGCCCAATTGTTTCACTTGATAAATCTCAAACCGAAACTGCGCAGCTCAAGTTTCAGGAGAGGAATGAATTAGGGATGCATGTAAATTATCATCGTCTGCAGATTCAAAAAATAATTAAGGCAGATCTATAGCTTGCAGCAAATCTCACCTGAAGCCATAGGAATTGAAGTGCTTTAAGACGCTGCTTATTGCTAGATATCCATACTGTCCTTGAGGTGTAAGTTCAAGAGAAAATTAACTATACTTTCTATTATATTCTATCCCATTTTGCATACATTATTTTCATCTCCATTGTGCTTCTCTGTGGTTAAAAAGTCTTCCTACCTGTTCCCTTAAGACTGTGTATTGGATCTTACCTATGCAAAGACCTTCTCCAGCACTGGAGGTTGCTCCCCAAGAAAAACAGCTTTTTGTCTGGTTAAATGCCTGAAGAAATTACAGTCATTAATTCATGAAAAAAGAATTTTACCTGAGTCATGCTAGGTAACAACTGAAAGGAAGCCAATGTCTTCAAAAATCAAAATAAAATTAGTCTATACCATGAAAAATATTATTTAAGAGAAAACCTTTACAAATACAAAGTAAACACATATTGTTGACAGCAGAAATTAGCTTCCTATTTAAGCAAGTTTATATCATGGACTTTCATTTTTTTTATTTCAGAAAAAAAAAGACTTATTTCACTGATTTTCTATCAGTTTGAAGAGCTGTGTTGCTACCTATACTGCTGTTAATGTGTGCACTTCTCAGAGCAGAGAGTGAAACTCAGAATAACTGCCATATGTACAGACAAAAGCAACGCAGGCCAAACATTCTGAATTAAGTTTGCCACTGTAGTCAATTGGAATGCACCTGAACTACAGAAACTTGCTGAAAGATGCTCACTCCATGCAGCCAATGGGGTTTAATAATTTAAAATTAACTAAACTCTTTTAGTATAAAATGTAATGGCTCTGTCAGAACTGAAGTGCAGAATGCTAATTTAGGATTTTAAATAATAATTCGGAATAAATGGAAATGTCATTAAAAGGAAGGCTTTTTTTTTTTAATTTTAAGTGCATAAAGGGACACCTTGAATTAATATAAGCTATTAAAGAAACTCCTGGATTGAGCAAAGACTTACAAATATCAGAACCCTGAGTGAACTAGAAACAATTCAGCTCTCAGTTGAAATACTCTGGGTCATAAACATGAACATGTTCATAGTGGAAATACTTTAAAACTCACATGTATGTTTTGAAATCACAGAGTTCATAGGGAAGTATCCATGTTTCTGTGGGCAATATTTTCTGAAAGCTAAGTCCCCTTCTGAAAATTCATCTATATGCACAGTGGTGCTCAACATCATTGCCAGTCACACCCCAGCCTCCTGTTCTCTGCACTGATGCACTTGGACGTCCATGTGAAACTCCTAAAGAGCTCGTTCCCTTCCTTACCAGCAACAGCAAACAGGGGC
>NW_008623580.1:0-18200 GCF_000691845.1 Merops nubicus | reverse complement strand
AGCAGGAATTTTGGCCAAACCATTTCCAACTGTGAGCAGCATGGATGGCCAGTCCCAAGGGGACGTGTTCTGGAAGGACACGTGGGAGGGTCAATGTGTCCCCCACCAGCTCTTGCAGGTGAGAAGTCAGCTCTAAATGGTACCAAATAAAAGGTATAATTGGGTTGGTTACAGCTGCAGACAAACTCTTTTCCTAATATAGCACTACTGTGAAATGCAAAGTGTGCCAGCTCAGAAAGGTTGAGGATTCCCCTTGGCAGAGGTTAGCTCATGGTGCTGCTCACTGATCTCTAATGGAGATCTCTGCTCCAAAGCAGAGGGCCAGAGAACATCAGTCTGCAAGTGTGACTCCTGCTTGGATGGCAGCACTCAGGACAGCCTTTCTTCTGCTTTTGGGAAATCGAGGGTAGAGTTGCAGTCAATATCAAGACTTAAAAATGGAGAAAACTAGGATTTAACATCCCTCGAAGACAGAAGCCCAACAGAAATGGCTGGCAGAAGCAAGCCAGACCCCTCAAAATGCTGTTTCTGCCTTGCATCATCTTTTGTCAGGAACACAAAACACTGTCACACCACAGCTATACTCTCACATAAACATCTGCCATTGCTTGGCCACAGGCTTTTCTCTGGTGCAATGCTATAGAGCTCTCCCTAATGCACCACCAGGGCTTGAAAAGTGGCTGTGAATGACAAACCAGAAGAGGTTATTTTTTTAATTGCAGAAAGAAGAAAGAAATTCCATTTCATACAGAAATACAAATAATTTGAATGCAGAATAACTGCATCAATCCCTCAGTGGGCAAACTTCTGAGGCCGATTTCTTGTGACTTTGTATCTCATGGAAAGGATTCCTGGTGCCCAGTGAAGTTCGAGCTCCTACCTGGGCTGCTGGGAGAGCTCTCTCCCACGTGGATTCTCTGAAGCTGCTCCCTCAGCAAGGGCATTCATTTGCATTTCCCTTGCCTATCATCTGCTTACCTTTACATGGTCTTCAGGAAACTGCTGCTTCTGAGACTTCCAGCCCTCTGTCAGAAACAGATTGGTCATCTGTGTTTGCATCACCTGGATAAAGAGGTGCATTCAGCCACTGGAGACCAGAAAGACACTGTACAGTGTTGAGAATCAACTACAATGTCCACTCTATTCCAGTCCTACCTCTTTCCACAGAACTTCTCTCAGGTCTCCATGGTCTTTGTTCTCACAGCTCCTGGATCCAGGAATACTGACCCCACAGTGCTGTATGCAAACATTTTTTACGAAGTTAACATATGTCAATGCAAATTCATGTGTAGACCACAGATTGCTCTCCCCACAATAAACTTCTATGACAAGCCTTTATTTCTGCTTCAGCTAATGAGCTTCTACACATTATGTGGTGACAGGAAATGCAAAGGCATTTGGAGCAAAAACCTGGAGGACATGAAGAAGACCTCCTTCTGCGATACTGAAGTTTTCCTATTAAATCTGAAAGGAATGGCTTCTTTACTAGTTGAGAGGTAAAAACTCGACTTGTGTCGCCTCCAAAGGGTTCACATCTGAATATCATTTGTTCCAAAGAGGGAATAATATTCAGAATTTATATACAGTAGTGCATTTTAAGTGAAAGTTCAAGCCCACGGTACTGCACAGCATGCATGGATTCTGCTGGACTGAAAGACAGCAGGAAACAAATGCACCCATCTGGCCACATAAATCAATCACTGAAATCTGAAGATACACCCACAGAAGGGAAAAAATGATTAATAGATCTGTGATGTGTAAATTTTTATTTAGCTCTAAAATCATACTAGAAAACGCTTTTTGAAGAACACCATGTCAAGGACATGAGGACTTTGCAATAGTGAGAGTCTTCTAAATCTGTCAGAAGAGGCAGAGTAGATTAAAAGTATACAGTCAATCTGGAAGTGGCAGTTGGGAGGGTGGCCGAGGCTGCGTTTATGCCATTCCTACCTGCACAGAAGCTGAAGGACCAGAGACTCTGCTATGAGCTGAGGACTAAATACATGTTTAATTCATCGCAGGCAGGAAGGCCCCCAAATATCTGAGAAATCAGGCAGTATCCTCTGCACAGAGCTCAACATCAGAGTTCAGCATTCTTCTCCATCTGATCTCAAGCCATTTTTCTAGCAAAGAGTCGTATCAGGTAAATCCTTCTGAAGGAAGACTTCTAAGCTGAGGGCTAGGAAGAGACAGTTCTGGATTTGGTCTCCCTGCCCACTGTCTGGCATACGGGACATTTCTGAGCCTTAGGTCTACTGACTCACCTTAAAAAAAATAAGTGTTATGCTAGATCTATTCCCAGGCACATTTTGACATTAAAAATGCAGTGTTTTGGCTGACTTTGGCTCGTGGTTCAAGTATTAGCTCCTTGGAAGCCACCTATCTAAGAGACAAGCTGGGCTCTCATTAGTCTCTTGATAAACGAAGCCCTGACAGTCTGTAACACTGTGAGACAGTGTCTCACAGCTTTTAGGTTTTATTTCTAAAACTTTGGACAACATTTTGGCCTCTCAAATGGACTTTTTCCTGCCAATAATATGCTGACGAATTTTCAAGCATTGTCGCGGGTCACTTGGGAAGGAACATAACCATGCACCAGAACATGGATGCAGCTGAATCCTTTTGACACCATTAAGAAGTTTTGTCATTCCACAGGGGTCGTAATTGCCTCCACAACGTTTTGGGACCAGAAACAGCCATCTTAATCTAAAACAGGCTGCCTTACCAATGGGAAGGCCTTGAAAACATGGTCTTTTTAAATTGGCTGACACAAAGCTCACCCCTATCTCTATCAGCATTGCAATAAATAAATTATTACAGTCAAAGTACTGCCACTATTGTTATTAGCAGCCTGCAAGCAAAAGTTGAATCAAAAGAACACTGAAGAATGAAAAAACTTCTAATGCTCCTCTCTGTTTCAAGTCAGAGTTACTCCACTGGAAAATTTGTTATATACTCACCAGCACAACATCTACAATCTTGCTTCCTTTCAAAGTGGGCATCCTATTTACAATCACCACCACTATTCTTTTTTTTTGTCTTCCTTTATTCACTGACTTCTGCAAACCTTTGGGAGGAGAAATGAAGACTACTATAGCAGCTTTTAAATTGACTCTTATATTAAGAATGTTATGGTTTTTATATCCGCTTTGAAAGGGTAATATGAAACTTATGAAATATTTACTAACTGTGATGCATAAACAACAAATCACCTCTTTTCCATTAAATATTTTTTGTGAAAGATATTTTTAATAAAATACTGCAGCTTGCAATTTAATTACAATGAGTAATTAAAACTTAGAGGATAATCATTTTTGGCAAAAAGTCAGTTTTTGTTAAAATTTTAAGATAGAAAAAAGATGCATATTACGACCATAATACTGTTAGTAATTAAGATAAATGCATCAATTATTAAAGATGCAAACATGTCAAGCAAGCATAACTAATTATTTGAGCATGTTAACAGTTGTTTAATGTTAACAAGCAGTGAATTATTAAAGACCCCATGTGTCACATTTTGGACTGCATAAAATATAATGTTCTGGAAGGGTTTATGGTTTTCAGGTTTTGCTTATATCTTTCCAGTCAGATAAGTAATAAATTTATGATAACTTGTATTTAAATTGTATTTCTAAAATAATTAGCTGTAATTGCATAATGAAATGTTGTATTTCTCACTCTACGAAGACTTCCGAATTCGGTTAAAATGACCAAACTACATCAATAGATGTTCTGCCTTGTAAATATGTGATTTCTGGACGTCAGTGGCCAATTTCTTCATTAAAAAGACATACGGTATTTGAGAAGCTTAAACTGTCAGAGTAACAACTAAACTGCAATGAAAGAGTGCTTTTTATGTGAGCTAATGCTCGCGCTGGTACTTGGCTTTGTGTTTCAGTGGTTGAATACCATCCTTTCAAAGAAAGATCTGTGAAGGTCCCCTTCAGCCCTCTCCTGGTGACTGTGCTAAGGCAGCTGCTCTCCCGTCTCCGGATACCTGTTATGGATCCCACAACATCTGACACAAGGATAAAAGCCATCAGAGTGGTTTAGAGTTGTAGGGACTATCACTACACATCCTGAAACTCACTTTGTCCTGATGGTGGTGTTGGTGGTGGTTTCTGGGTTTGTGTTTTTGTTTTTTTTTTTTTTAATTTTAGACAAACATAAAATTAGGCTTATTTCATGTGAAAAGGCTTCTTTGAGCTGGACTTTCTTGCAGTAAACTGAAAAGTCAGATCTTTATGTCTAAGCATTAGCTGTTAAACCTTGAATTCTAATGAGTCTCCAAAGGGTTTATTGCAAACCAGAGAGGTGATCAAATCACATGATCAGTGATTTCAGTTTCCAGATACTGACCACAAGGAGTTTGTAGCCCTACCTAATCATGTTTGCAGACAGACAGACAGCTGTCTGCACATCTAGTGTCTCGAGGTGAATGTGCCCTGAGCCAAACATCCCCCTTAGCCACAGCTGAGCCTAAAATGTGGATGCCCAGTGGCTTGGCAACTCTTGCACCCTCTGTTGCTGCTGCAACCCTGGGGGTGTAACCCCTCCTACTTTTGCACTGGTGGAGCAGGCTGGATTAACTCCTACACAACCATAAGAGCAGCTGCTAATCGAGATTATTTTGACAGGACCAGGGAGAAACCACATAAGTGTTTAACATGGACCTCTGTGCCTTGCTGAGCTGCTGCTAGGATGTTTGCTGATGGTCTTGGAAGGGCGCAGACCTCCACTGCTGACACGCCAAGGTAGCGTCCCCCTTACCAGAATATGTGTGTCCAGCACCCCCTTGGAGTTAGCTGGTGTGAATTTGTGTCAGTAGGAGGAGAGGCCTGGAAGCACTAAGGAAGCATTTGTTTGTTTGTTTGTTTTTAGCAACATATTAATATGAATTAATGTTTGCAAAGCTCTTTGACATCTTTAGATGAAAGAGGCTATTCACAAATATTAGGCTGTTAATTGGGTGGCTGGAGGGTATGCAAACAGTGCAGACCCAATGAAACACTGAGTTCTTCGCACTAATGTTCAAAATCTCTTCTGCCCTGCAATTAGGTGGAAGTGTCAGCCATGCAGTGGGAAGACAGGTCTGACCTCCAAAAACTTTGAAGCAAAATTTGCCCATGGTGGTGAGGAGGAGCTCACGAGACCACACACCAGCCACCCTGCCAGGCCCTCCTGCAGCACTGCGCTGGCAGGACAAGCACATTTCAGGGGGCTGGCATGGAGTCTTGGGGGGCAGAGAAGAGAGTGGAATTTCTTTGCCATGGTCTGTCTTTTAATGATGTTTTAATTTTTAGTAAGGACAATCTGATATCTGATAAACCCCCTTCCAAGAATATCTGAAATGTAATTGGAGTTTATAAACCCACACCATCACAAAAGCACAGAGATCAAGAGACTAGACACACTGGTGAAAAGATGCTGATAACAAAATTACGGTAAGTTAGGAGAGTGTCACCTCAGGCCCAAAGCAACAGGGGGATTTTAGGTGCTGGAGGACAAGCATGACTTTTGCAGATAATTTACTGCTTTCAAACACACACAAAGGAAGTTTGGGGACCCTACTGGTCTTTTTTTAGTTTATCTTATTTAGTATTTTTCCCCTGATTTTTCTTCCCATTTCTAGGTGACCTCCCTCCTGTGACAAGGTCTCCCCATTATGACAGTAAGCTCTGATGATAATGTAGGTAACATTCAGACGGAGACCAAGTGCAGCAGAAAGCCATATTTCACTCCTGACCTTCAGCTCCCCCTCTAGTGCAATGCACACATTATATTTCCTTTCACTCATAGCAGGACCGGTGAAAGAACACCAGATGAAAGACGTGACGTTCCCTTAACTGAGATACCAGAGATGAATCAAACGGTTTTGCCGTTTTCCCTGCATGCCCAACGCTTGTCACACAACTTTGTTTAGCCCACCTCAGGTATCAAGATCCCTGCTGAGCAGAGGTGAGGAGAGAGCGCCGAGGCAGACCCCAGCCTGGCACACCAAGGCGCGGCGCTGTGCGGCGAGCCCCAGCTGCCCCAGAGCCCACGGGCCTCAGGGTGGGCTCCCGGTGGCACCCTGCAAGGGTTTCCACCCACCTCGGCTACCCCAGCCAGAACGACACACCCACCAAAGCGCAGAGGGTCCTGCCTCCAGTCCATTCCAGAGCCCTAAGCCCAAAATTGTGGGTTCTCTCATCTCCAGCACCAACTGCCGCACTACACAGTAGCGCTGGCACAGCTCCAGACGTATTCCTTTATGTGTCAGGCCTGAATCTCCTCATATGTTGGGGTAGAGCTGCGTGTACAGTACTTCCCTTACTTCCAAGGCAGTTTTGCCATCTGTTTCTATTATGGGAGTTTATGGCACAGAATACCTCAGACAGTACGGTATCTGTTTCTTTTCTGCGCCGCAGTTATGGTTGCTGTGCTGCTTTATGAGCAGAATGATAAAACTTGGAGCCTTCTTAATTCTCTCCTTTCCACCCCCCATTTTTTTCATAGCACGTTGCAGAAATGGAAGGATTTTTTACAGTTCATATTATGATGAGAAGCAATTTGGGAGAAAGTACAGAATTTATCAGGAAATGGAAATGTGACTACAAGGCAGCTTTTAAAAATCCTTTAATCATATCATGATTAAGAAGGTTTTCATATTGTTACTTCTGTGTTCTGAAGTATATAGAATTTTGTTATAATCTGAAATTTGACTTCTTTTTTTTCCTTTTTTTTAAAGAAAGAAGAACCTATTTGGCATAGATCGCCTCTCATTCACATTCATTAAACTCCTGCACTAAGGCAGGGACTACACAAGCAGAAGGGCTCCATGGATTTTCATGAGTAATATTTCACAGTTCTCTGCACCCCCAAAATCAAAGTACTTACTTGAAGCAACGTTGTGCCAATACACCCATGACCCCATCGCCTATTCTCTGAGAACCCTTCATTCCTTGGGGAGAGTTATTATTTTTCTGCTGTAAACTTTACATAGACATTTTTGTGATGTGAAGAGCTATTACCAGTATGCAACAGCATCACATTTTAACAGCATTTAGATGGTGAATGTTTGCCATCATCCTCACTGTCTCCAGCCCATGAGGAGGTGGAGCTGTTGCACACTTCTTTAAAGAATGAATGGACGTAGGCTCATAGGCAGAAGATTAGATAGGTATGAATTTGGCAAAGAAATCAAATATAGACACAAAGAAATGTCCTATTTGCCTATGGCTGGTTTGATCACATGGTGACCATCTGGAATTTAGATCAAGCCTTCAATAAAATACAAGGGACCACACTTCTGCAGCACTCTCAATGATAAATTAATATCTGAGCTGGAAGTACTACAAGAAAACAGTGATAAAGAAGACAAAAGCCACATCTCACATACTCCAATTGCACTCCATTTCCTGGTGTTTCTTCACTTCCCCCCCTCCCCTCACCCATTAATATAAACATTATATGAGAAGTATAGTGAGAGCAATAAAAAATAAATGGCAATTAGAGCCAAGATCCAGAGCTAAGACAGGAGGAAAAAAGGAACAGAAACATTGGTCCTGATGGCCTTTTCCTGTTCCAATTTTTTTTAATGTTCTTCTGACTTTGATTAGATCTGCAGCTTCTCATGTGATGCTTTGAGATGAGTCCTACATTTAGATTAAAAAAAGCAGTATCACAAGTGAGCTGCCAAGCATGCAGGGATCCATACGTGTTTTGCCATGTTTCCTGAACCACTCCATTGCCCCATATGTGTCCTCCTGATGGTATCTGATTTACCACATTGACTCTTGGGTGCAGCCTTCAAAACTAAAGTCCTGGAGCCCTCTGAGCTGTTTTGGGAGGTCTCTGCCACCCAGGGGCTGATTGCATCCCTGGAAGCATCACCCCATTTACCACAGCACCTTGTCAGCAGGACAACTGTGTTGGGTGACCCTAGCAAGAAGTTTCTTACCTGAAGAGCCCAGGCATAACATTATCCCCAAAATGCAGAGCCTGGGAGTGCTGCCTGTACAGCCTCAAGCCCTTACCTCGGGAGCACTGGTGGAGATGACAGTCCATGCTCAGTTCCCCCACAACTTCACAGTTGTCCTCTCTTGTGGGCAGCACTATGCAAGACAGGCCAGCAAATTGGTTCAGCTGAAAACTAAGTCAAAAAAGAACAAACATCATTTTTTGTGCTCACTCTGCAGCCACACAGAAGTGGACCAAAGGATGCCCTAGGTATAAGCAAGCCTGACTTTCACTGGCTTAATGCAGTGACAGTGCTGCATTCCTTGGGCTTTCCTCCTCTTTTGAAGTGGGAGCTTTTTAGCACAACACACAAGTGCTGGGCTAAGAACACGTGTTCTTCTCCACACATCTCCCTCAACCCACAAGTTCACATTTCATTACAGCTTCCCACCACCTTCAAGCCAAAGGTATTTATAAGAACCTTAACAACTTGGGAGCCAACTCCCTCTTTTGCCTTCTCCCCAGGGGATGGAAAACTGTGCTGTACCCATCATACAGGTGGTGAGGCCATAAATGGGGTGTGGAAAGGCAACAACAACCCCCCACCACTGCTTCCAAAGATGCAGCAGAGCTGACTGGACCACAGGAGAAACCCCTGCACTGGAACACTCCAGCACAGTGTTCCCTAAGTGCATTTCTAACATCTCTAGCATTAATATTTCTGCCACCTTTCAATATTCAGAGAAAAAGTCAAACACAATAACCATAGTCACCTTTCCTGGTACACTGATCAGAACATATTTCGTTGTGCCTTTATGCAAACCTGGCACAGGGGTTTGCCTCCCACCAGGTCTGCTCAGGATTATAGCTTCTCTATTGTAGGTCTTTTTTACAACTGAGAATGGAAGGTGCTCAACTTTTCATGAATGATATGGATTATGAATGCATACCCATTTGACCCAAAGTAAAACACAGGTTCCCTTCTTGTGACAGATAAGAAAAAAAGAATATATACATCTATCAGGTCAAAGGGTAAAAAGTAGACTCTGGAAAAAAAGGGGAGTAGTTTGTGAGGCTATTTAGAAAACAAAAACAAAACAAAACAACCAAAAAAAAGTGCTCAGGCTACGTTTTAATTCTGGTTGAGAGAGGTAATATTCACATTTCCTGCAAATCCTTTACAGTCCCTGTCAGAGGACGGTTAGGAACCCTCTGTGTCAGTCACCTCCTTCACTTCTGGCAGAGAACAGATTTTTAAGAACTAAACAAACATGAGAGGATAAAAAAAGAAAAAAAAAAAAAATCCAAGAGCCCTTCAGTTTCATTTGTATTTTAGGTTTAAAGGAGTGATTTTTTGCTTGCTGTTCGGATCAATAGATTATTTCAGTAATAGAAATACTAATGTCCTTAAATCTATATTTTTTTTCCTGCAAATCACCAAAAAGTCTCTCCCGGATTAGGCCTCCCAACCAACTGATTTAGTTATGTGTCACAGGAGCCTCAGTCTCTCATTTTTCTCTTTTCCTGGGCTGAGGGAAATGCTTATTGGTACTGTACTTTAAATCCCATCCAATGGAAAGCAATGTTTCACCATTTATCTGCCCCTGACACATTTTTATGTAAACCGTTACAAAGGGAAGGGATTCACATATGTTTTACCAACTCAAAGTACAAATAAAAGGCATCCAAGGTTCAAAGAGTTAAATTACCCAACGGTTTCCTCCACCACGCTCGCCCCCCACCCTAAGCCCCTCTCTTCTCTCTCAGGGCTATGCTTGATTTATGGTGTGATCCATCCCTGTTGGGAATTGACAGTCACTTTCATTTTCTGGTATTTTTTTTTCCTTCTGCTGCCAAGGTCACCAGAGAGAGGGCCCTCCAAGTTTTCTGCATTCGTCCTCCTTCACCCTTCCACTGGCTTGGCCTCATGAATCATCCCGTCTTCACATTGAACTCCTGATGCTTCTCTTCCACCAAACTGCCCGACTTCCGCAATTTTTCTTCATTCTCACTAACAATTTGGTAATGAAATATTGATTTTTAGTTAGATTCAAATAGATGTTATTAAGTTTGCATTGATAAATCGTTCCCTTTCTCAGGCTGGAAGTACCTCAGTCAAATTCTAACTGCGCTTTCATACCTGGTGATGTATTAATTTGACATATTTGTCACCCAAGCTGCCTGGCTCAGAGTTAGAGGAGGGCGTCTGTCCTAATTGCTGCTATTTCACAGAGAAGGTGTAATTCCAGCTGATTTCTTTCAAGGATTTTAGCCATAAAATAAGATCTTTAATTTTTTTTTTCCATGGGCTTTTTATTAGTAAAACAAGTGAACAGGTTTGGGTTTGGTTTTTTTTCCAAGAAGGGAGAGGTAAACATTCAAAAAAAGCCCTGGCCAATTAGTCTTGAATGTTTTCAGTTAGTTTTGCTAATTGAAAGGTATTAAATACATACGAATTTGCCATGGATTCAATGACTAGTAGTTCTTCCATTGGTTATATAATATTAATGAAAAATCAGCTAAAAAAATCACTGCTCTCTTAACAGGTCAAACAAAACACCCATTCCCTGCACATGCCTGGTACAGTAGCCCCTCCATCAGAGTTGAAGGTGGGACACAGGCAACATGAGGCAGCAGAAGCTGTGTCAGCATTGCATCGTCTTTCACCTACAAGGTGGAAAAGGTTCCTGGTTCCAAGACTTCACTGATGGCAAAAATTGTGATCACAGATAGAAAAACAAATAAAGTGCATAGAAACAGAGACATGCACTTGCCCCCTCTGAAATACCCAGGCCTTGTTCACCAGTGTGGGACTATCTCAAAAATAGCTGCTGCTGCTCCACCCCTGAGTGCCCCCACTGCCAGCGGTGCCCAGCAGTGCCCAGTGGCAATGCACAGGGCAGAGCCTGTGGAAATTCAGCTCCACTCCAGCTGACAGAAAGGGAGGAAAGGACATGCTCTTATTCCCACTCTGTGTACGTCTCAAGTAACAATTAGTTTTAAATTACACATGGCTCAGTTAAAAGTTTAAATGGAGGTTTGCAGCTGCATCGGCTGAAGACCTGAAATTGAGATGTGCCTCAGCCTGAGCTGCTGCTTGGCACTTGTCACTCTGCACCTGTAAAGCTTCCACCTTTCCAGTACCCCTGCAGCAGATACGAAAATGCATCCTTCATAACACAGCTGCAAAAATTAACCTCCTATTTATTTGGAATGGATGAAGCACAAGTGTGATTTCTTACCCACAAAATTAAAAAGCACCTACTGAAAAGTCAATCTCTGAAGAGAAAGCAAAGAAAAACAAACAAAAAAAAAAAACCAAAAAAAACAAAAAAAAAAAAGATAGCAAAACATACCCTGCAATGTTACAACCTGTCCTCTAACAGGAGTATTGAGCTCTGTTGTGTGGACTGATTTCAAGAGACAGGCATTGATGAATAAAGCCCAATTTCTTCCTATGCTCCTGTGTCACACCTTTTTATTTACTAAACAGTTTAGTATAAAAGAGAGGTAATTCTTGGAAATTAGCTTGTCAAAGGTCAAATGAATTTAGTTGGTGCCAGCTGAAAGCTAATTTTTAAAAAGAAATTCTAAAAGGAAATGCTTTTCAAAACGACAAAATTCCAATTTAAAGCAGCCAAAATATTTACTGCACAAGAATTTAACTTCTGGTATTTAACGTGTTTGCCATGTTCCCCGTGGTATGTAGAGTGAGAGGAATGCAACATTTTAGTGGCACTGGTGGCTGCTAACTCCACCCATAGCTACCCTTTCATTTCTTAAAATAAACTGGCAAAAAGATGTGACTACATAAACCAACCTTCATTATTTCCTCTCCACAGTGATACTGTAATAAGACTGTTTAAATGAATCAGACAGCAGAAGGGCTGTGTAGATTTCTCTACTTATCTAAGTTCATTCGTTGTTCTCACATTCCTCCTCTAACACACTTCTAGGATTATTTAGTGCAATAAGTAATTATCAATCCGCTTTGGAAAGCCATTATACATTTACATGCTCTTCAAAGCTGCTGTTACTTTTATTGTTCCTAATGCCAAAACGGGAATGAGAGACAAGAGCCTCTCTAAGAGCAGGTTATGGTGAGTTCAGCATTCAGAATGCAGTTTGTAGGATGCATATGGGAACGAGTCATTTCTGAGAAACATAAAACTCTGAGTTATCCAACCTTTTGCTAGTCGATTTTTCTTTACAATGCTTGCTAATAATAAGTGCTATGAGAAGTGTGCTCTGTGGTATTATTTCTACTAAATGTTGTTAATCTGGTGGAAAGCAAAACATAGCTGGACCACAGCATCCCACTTAGAACCAAAAAAAATCCCATGACAATTCAGAAGGTAAAGGTAAAATTCAGGTATTTTGTGGAGTCCTTCTATCCTTCTCCTAAAGGGCAGGTATGACAGAGAGCCTACTACCAGCTCAATCAGATAAATATGCACTTAGGGAATTAAAATGTATATACACACACAAGCACTATTGACTGTAATGGCCTTTTGGGACCACCAGGTTCTAGGAATATATGTTAAATGTCAAAAATTGGCAACCCTGGAGTATCACAAAGCAGTTAGGAGTTAACTCCTGCCATTTGAGTGGCCAGCTGCAGCATCACTGCCATGGACTACAGGAGGAGGGTTTCTTCTCTAACTGCTTGTCCTCTGGGACTGAGTGGCTCAGGGTAGTAGAGGGCTGCTACTAACTTCTAAAAAAAACCCCAGTGCTTGCATCTACCCTCAGCTGCCCAAACACCACAGACCACCATTCAAATTTCCAGGAAATCTACAGTTCAGACAGGAGCACAACCTGCTTCCCAAGGCACAGAATCCTAGCACAGAGGTAACAAACCCCAGATACTGATAGGCACCTTGAAAGCATGTTCATAGACTTGATGGGACTTTATGGTAAAGCACATGCTGCACTTTGTCATGTGCTTCTACCTACACCTTTGCAATGTGGTACATGTACAGCTGATGCTGTAATTTACCCTCACAGAGCACATTCTACATGCTTAGTGCTAAAGTGCCTGTCCAGACATTTGAGATAATGCAGTAGAAATTGAAATACTTACAGTGGAAAGGTTTCCCCACTGCTTCCAGTGTTCCTGGTATTGGCCTTTGATGGTTTGCCATCAAGATGAAAGGCAGGAGCTGCTGTCAGCAAGGCCCTGCCTCCTGCTGCTGCTGAGCACAGGTTTTTTACATTTTTCCTGTTAGGTGAAATCTGGGAAGCCTTCTAGCAGAAATTCTTAGGAATTCTAGGAGAACGTGCCACATTGATAGCACCACTGAATTTCTTAAGGCTGCATCCCAGGCCCAGGGAACAGACTGAGCCCTCCACATACACTGCTGTCTGCAGAAAATCCAGACCAGCTCAAAAGAGTCATCTCCTGAAAGAGATACTACAAGAAATACTGTTAAAACAGACCCCAGGCCAGAATGCTCTAGCAATCCATCCCTTGTCTTAAAAGACTTTTGGTTTGTTTCAGAAATTAAGTAAAATAACCTTACTGTAATTCAGTAGGGACATGTTGACTCAAGGAAGCAGCTGGTGAACAAGCCAAAGATGAAGTAAATAACAAAGCTGATAGCAGCATTATCTTGCACTCTCTTAGCAATGAAAACATAGATTGGGCTAAATCTCTGGGACTAAATAAATAAATAAATATTCTTTTTCCTTTTATTGGCAGGCACTGCAGCTCAACTGCTTCAAGGCAGAAGCTGAAAACTCCCACGGCTAGAACCTTCCTTCCTGAGCACTTCTTGTGTCCTCTCTTATGTGAGAAAAGGATTTCCCTCTCTTCATGTTGCACTGTCCCCCTTCCTTCCACAAGCAGTTTTCCTTCTTACAACCCAATTTTCCTCTGTTTAATAGCCACGATCCTTTAGTAGGAAGTGATCATGTTGAAAATAACCCGTGAGGACTTTGTGAACCCAGAGCATTGATCTGCCAGTCAGACTCAGTCACATGGCAGCACTGCTCTTAAAATGACTAAGACATGGTAAACAGGCTGGAACTTAAACCTGTGTGAAAACCGGAGCAATTTCTGTAGGAAAGATGTGGAATAATTCCCCTCTGGTTTCCCAGTGTAACCAAATCTGTAGTGCATAGGTTAGGGAGCAGGAAAGCCTAGTTAAGTCTCTTAACAAACAACGGAGGGCATTAAATCCAAGTTCCCACATCCTCCTGGCAAAATATCCCAGTTAAGCTCCTTGGTAAACACATCATCTTTTGTGAGGATGATCCTGTTCTAGCCCTGCTGTATAGAGGGCATTAAATCCAAGTTCCCACATCCTCCTGGCAAAATATCACCAGTTAAGCTGCTTGGAAAACACATCATCTTTTGTGAGGATGATCCTGTTCTAGCGCTGCCATATATGCCAGGGAAGCTCAAGATAATCAAGGTTCACCTCTTAACTTTTCACAGGGCATAAAATCATACTCTGCCCCTCTCCAAAGTGTCCCACACAGAAGAAAATATAGTTTTCCTTGATGCTGGCTGTTGAGTCACCGTTAGCAACAGTTTGTCCATATGAGACGAAGGTTTGGTACACTCCCTGACAGAGAATGCAAAGAGCAGTGACTCAAGTATGTTACACCACCCCTGTGTTTCAGAAGATGAGAACTGGGCATTTGCTAGTAAGAGAATTAGACACCAATCAATAGCCAACATGTATAAACAACATATATGAACAAACAGTCTTAAACTCAAACACGCTTGAAATCGCTCCCAAACGTAATTAGTTCGATGTTATTGTGATTGCAATTAGAAACAGGGTAATTTATTCTTCTCTATTTTAAACATTTAAAATCCATGTGTTTGCCTTATGAATATACCAACAGCTATTCTGAACACAAACCCAAAACTTATCAAAAAGGCTTAATTACACTAATCTTTCCACTCCTTCCTGCAATTTCACCAGCATTCCTCTTTCCTTACGATCTTTCTTCTGGTGCATTTTCTTTATGTTATTAGTGCTGTCTATAAAATATGAATCTCAATTCCATGATCGTCATAAAAAATCATAAAATTCTATGCCTGCCATGAAAATATCACATGATTTATTTTTGTGTGAAGTACATATTAAATCCAAGTATTGGAATGATATTTTGCCTCCTTGACATCAAGAACTTTAAAAGACACACAATTTCTACTCAGTTGCTATTATGTTAGGTTCCTTTCCTTATTTTAAAGCAGATATTTCAGAAGCTATTTATAGATTGAGGTTAATATTCATATTGCCATATGCTGTACGTATTTGCTCATATACTCTCTTCATTTTTATTTTATATGACATGTGGTGGCTGCACTATACACGGCATTCTCCTAATGTATTGCACATGCATACCACAGTTCATGCAACGGTGTGTCTATACACCACACACTTTACACTAACAGATCTTGAACTGACAGACAACACAGCTTCTCAACAGTTCTCATGGCTGGACATATTTAAGGAGAAAAGGCAGGGTTATAAATGCACAATGCGCTAGCGCTTGCTGCTTTGTGTGCTGGTATAGACCCATGACCAAAACACCACAGAGACCAAAAAATGAAAAAATGACAAAAAAAAAACCAAAAAAAGAGTGCAGGGTAAATTAGAGATGGAGAGCAAACTCCTCCAGTGGCAGAGGATCTCTCCTCGGCCTTTAGGGGTTTGGTCTGAGAGGTCAAACCATATCAGCCTCAAGCATCCCAACCTGAAGGATATGTTAACAAAGGGCAGGATTTTTCTCCTCTTGTGGACACCAGAAGTTTGAAATTGATTTTATTGCCTTCAGTTGATAGGTTCTTAATCTCACATCTTAATGAGTCCCATATGCAAGGTACTGTCACTAGATCTAAGCAAAATTATTCTACCAAAAGCCTTCTCGCCAGTTAAAAAATACAAGTATAAAACCAGGGAAACAGCTAGCAAATTCACCTCTGCTTTACTGCACCATTTGCATTGGTAAAAGCACAACAACGTGAAAAAAATTGAGTACTGAAACATTTAAAAAAAAATTTCAAAGACTGACTGAAGTTTTCTTTGACATTTCATTCCATTCTGTTTTGAAAGTTAAAAAAAATAAATAAATCAACAGTTAAGCAAAAAAAAAAAACAAACAAAAAATCATCTTACTCACCTATTTAGCCACATTTAGTACTGCCAAGCAATGGGAACATCAGTTATTCACACAGCTCTAGTCACCATAGCACTCTAGAAAGATCAGTGGTCAGAAAGCACTCTGGAAATAATAATTAGTTTTGTTTCTTTTTAAGTAGGAAAAAGTCATAGCTAATAATCAACAAGTACATAACATTTGAATTAAACCTTCCAAAGCTTTACATGTCTACGACATTCTCATGCTGCAACCCGTGGTTTATTGGATATTTCCCACAGGTTTTTCTCAGAACAAGCTTCCCAGCCTTGCTGTGCATCCCAGCCTTGCTGCCACCATCGTTGGCCAGGCAAAGGCAGGCCTTGCTCTTTCAAGACACGACTTTGGTCTGCATTCCTGAGAGATTAACCATAGGATTGCATCCAAAGATAGCGGGGAGAAAGGAGTGGGGAAAGCACGACTTGTGCCAAAGGCTTCCTCAGGACTTCACCTGTTGTCTCTTCAATAGAAGCTGAGTTATTCACTGTTGACCAAAACCAACTCCATCCTGGTTCTGCAGGAGCATCTCACTCTCATCTCTAGCAGGCATCGCATACTGCCTTTATCCTTTCAGTCCTGCTCTTTTCCACTAACTGATACTAATAAATAATAGTATCAACAAATAACAATTAGGATGACCTCATGATGCTTTCAACAAACACAAACATCACAGAGACTGGTACTGACTTTGCAGAACCAAAAGTCCCCCACTTTGCCAAGGGAAAGCAAGTGTTTTTAAGTATTTTCATGGGTTCTTGGTGATTCCAGTAGGAACAAGGAATAACTCAACCTCTATGACTCAGTTTGAAACCACACAATTCTATAGTCTTTTTATGTGTCAAATTCCCAATACAATCAATTGGAACTTTCATAGAAGTAGAATAAAACAATATTCACCCTACAAGAATTTTAATCTGCAATTCAAAGTTTTTTGAAAGCCTATTGACTTTAGTGGACTATGTATTCCAGTCCTAGGACCTGGATTCAAAAGGCAGACAAGGACAAAACTTGCTTTTCTTTCCATACAGATGAATGTTATAAAAATACATTCTCGTAAAATAGTTCCCATACCTCAAATGCACACCCCTCGTCCTCCATTCCAAATGACATATAATTAAGCCATCTGATCTTCAGGTGCTTTTATTTCCCCTGTCAGAAACAATGAAGAAATAAGCAGATTTCTTCTAGAGCCATGGGCTTTAACTACTGTATCACGTACAGAGAACAGAAAGAAAAGCCTGGACAGGAAACAGAAGCCATGAAGAAAAATTATTAAAGATTTAAGAAAAAGAAAAAATCAATCAAGGGAGATACACAAACCTGATTAGGAAAGAAAAGATTGTATGCTCATATATAAATATATATATATAGGCATGTTAACGGGTGGCTGGTTCCTCTAAGATTAAAGAAAATATCCTAAGGTTAAATATCCTTTTGAGTTCCTCTGCTACCATCTACAAAACTGGAAACCTGTTTGCCATGGCTGCAAGCAAAGAGCTGATAAAAGAATATTTTTGCAGCTAAATTCTCTTTTTCCACCAGCTCCTGAAGTCATGAGACAAATTCACTTGCCAGAAACTGATTGAGTACAGGGGATTTTTCCAAGTCTCTTTTCTGACCCAGATTTTTGTCTTTGTGCTTTCTGAACAGATGGATAAGATGATCATTCTTTAAAGATCCCAACTTAAATGAAAATGTGTTTAGTGGTTCCAGTGCAGGAAAATACAGTAAGCCATTAAACCATGACAAATTTGACACACAGAACAACTTCAGGGAAAAGAGGCCAAAAAAAATGGAATGTCTCCCTTACCAAAGCAGAAACTGAATCTGAGTGATTAGGGAAAGGGAGAAGGGAAAAAAAAAAAGGGGAAAAAAAAAAAAAAGGCAGTGAGAGAGATAAGATAATAACTGTTCTTCCCCCACGGGCTCACACCACAAGCTACTGTGGGAGCATCATAGATAGCATGCTCCTACCAGCCATCTCCACCCTACCCTGTCCACCAGCATCACCAAAATTAACCCAGGAACACAAAGCTCCCTATTATAGAAATACCAAAGCTCCCTGGAAAAGACAGTGAGACACATTCTGCTAACATCTCTGTGGG